>NC_088921.1:29657500-29957500 GCF_038396675.1 Hydra vulgaris
GGAAGATCTAACTTATTGCGATAATGATTGGCTGAAAAATTGAGTTTTATCTGTATTGAAGTTCACCAGCCACTGTGAGCCCCATGCTGTAGCAGAAAGAAGATCCTTTTTAAGTTTGAATACCCCCCTCCAAGCAATCAGAGAGTGTTGGTTTCTTATCACAACAAGAATAAATGGTTGTCATCATCATCATCAGCAAACAATACCACCTTAGATGTGAGAATATCTGGAAGATCATTAATGTAAATTAAAAAGAGTATAGGGCCAAGGATAGAACCTTGAGGAACCCCTAAAGTTACAGAACAAGAAGAAGAGTGCTGAAATGAATTTTTGAAATGAAAACATGTTTGATTATGTTTGCATGAATTTTAAAATTTTTTCTACTCTTTGAATCAAAATAATTAATGAAATATTTTATTGTCTTCAAATTAAGTTTCACTAACAAGGGTCGGGTATTCACTATTTGAGCCAGGTAACCACTATTTGAGCAGAAGCCTGCACTTTTTTTAAATTGTGTTCACAACTTATTTAGAATATGAATAAAAAACAATAACAATAAAATAATAGAATTGTAATATAATAAGAAGAGTTGCATTCTGTATTTCTTTTTTTTACAAGTTAAAATGAGACAAAGATCGGATATCATTAAAATTAACTTGCAATTAATAATGAAGCCAACACATTCAGAATCACATACTTCTTCAAGTCAATAATGCAAGACCATCCTAATGAAGCTGGAGAGTGAAAAAATTTTTGTATGATTATTACCATGTGTAAGCTAAATGTTTTGGAAAAAATAATATAGAGCAGTTTATTAAAAACAGGTAAAAAACATTTGTTTAAGAATGCTGCGCAAAAGTGGATGTACTTTTTAAATTAAAGAAAGCTAATAGTTAACTGGAATCATTTCAGTATTTTGCATCAGTTCCAGTATCAAATGAAAATTTTACATGAATTTCCAGTGTTATGGAACATTTGTGGACTGACAAATGTAATAGTTAGCTTGTACCATCAGTTCAAAGTAAACTTTATATATTTTTTATCATTTCTAAAATTTGTACTGAAACTAAAGAATTATACTTTAATAATCAAATAAATACATATACAACAGCAAAGTAAAATATCATTTAAACTACTACATATTATTATTATATATTTGAGTTTATTATTAATATAACTATAATTATTAAGTATAAAATAATATAACTATAATTATTAAGTATAAAATAATATAACTATAATTATTAAGTATAAAATAATATAACTATAATTATTAAGTATAACTAATGAATTACTGTCAAAATAGGTGACTTTATAATTTTATCTGCTAGCCAGAAAAGTGTTTGCGTAATAATGTAATTGCAAAATAACAACTCATTTCTATTATTTTCCTGGTATATATTTATATTCTATATTATTTTCCTGGTATATATTTACATTCTATACTTTTTTAGATTCCTATGATTGTGAAGTGATTTTTACTTGTGCAAAGGTGTTGTTAACCCAACTTGTACAAAGGTGTTTTTAAAACAACAGAATAACCAATACGCCCAAGAAAAAAGCAACCTAAAATTACATTGGATAGATTGTTGAGGTGTTAGTTTAACCCAAAATTTTTATATGAGGTTCCTAAGGAAAGTTGCAGGATCCAAGATCCAATCTGTTAAAATATCTAGTTTCAAAAAACACCAATCTTGCTGTACCTTTCTACTGTAGCTCTTACCTTGTACCTTTAGTGGTTGAAAATGCATGGTATCTTTAACCACTTTTTGTTGTCTTGTTTATAATTAAATGTAGATAAATAACTGGGTACATTACTTTTACTTATTATCATTAGTTACTTACTAGCTTGTAATATTTTATAATAGCTCATTTGTATTCTACTACTATCATATTGATATAGTATTGATATGTTTTTATATATTGATATTTTTAAAATTTTATCAATAACACCCTTCTAGAGGTTTAAATTGATAAACCATTAAAAGTTGATATATTTTTAAAGTCCTGCCAATGAAAGGATGAGATTGGACTAAAAAAGGATTTTTTTTAAATAGAATTTTAAAAAGGAAAGACATAATCTTATGTAAGAAGTAAAATAAATTCAGAAAAAAATGTTATACCTAAGAGTTATTTTGCAAAAATGCTCAACAACTTAACAAAGCAACTTTGTCTGACAGTACCTATCAGTTTTAAATAATTTTTCAGAAAAAATTCCTAACCTATATTGGTAATTTTTATTGCATGTAAATGCAATAACAATTATTGATGTTTTTACATCAATATATTAATGAGAGAATAAAATGTGTTAAAAAGTTATGCATTATACTGTTTATTGAGAGTAAAATAATTATTTAAATCTAAATACTAATTGAAAAAATTTGACACAAGATTATAGAAAATCAGCAGACTTAGAAATATTGATATAACCATTTCTAATAGACTAATCATGAAGCAAACCAGAAAGTTCTATATATTTAAATAGGAAAGAGTCACTTATTCCTAAAACTAAAACTAGAAACCTGGCCACTGGAAACAAACAAATATACCAAAATTAAATTCATAAACATTTATTAAAGCCAACTGTTGCAAAAAAAGAAAACAATAAAATAATAGTTTTTAATTTTCAAATTTTAACATTTTAACTTCTGTTGTTTTAATAGTTTTATTAATTTACTTGTCAGTTTTGTAAAACTATAATTATTGCATTAAAATTATCATTTTAATAATTTGTTACATATATTCATTATGTTATATTTATAAAAAACAATTATAGTTGATTATCTATCAGATTACAAATCATTTTTCAAACAACTTTTGACTAAACTAAAAAAAAAAACTCTGCTAAACTATACCATATTTTTCTAGAAGTTGACCACAATCGCCTTTGTTATACCTTAATGCTATATGTTTTGCTGTTTCTTCAAAAATATTTGCTTGATAAATGTCAATAACATTTATATTACACAAGTAATTTATCACTTCAGTATGACCCCAACAAGCACACCAATGTAGCAAAGTATAACCTTTAACAATCAATAAAAAAAACTATATGTATATACAAATAATATATATATATATATATATATATATATATATATATATATATATATATATATATATATATATATATATATATATATATATATATATATATATATATACATATATATATAATAATATATTATTTAATATATATTAAATAATATATTTAAAATACCTCTTTCTGATTTATCCTCTAATTTTAGGCCATTTTTAACAAGTTCTTCAATGATATTTATGCGTCCAAAACATGCAGCAATTTCTAACATTGATTTCCCATCAGAACATTTGGTGGACAATAAAGTTAATTTATCATCAGATTTTTCAATAAGATTAACTAATGCTTCCTTATTTCCAGATGCACATATTGTAAAAATGTTCTCCTTTTGCATTTACTTTTATTTCAATAAAATATTTAACATGCATAAAGCTACACAAAAATACAATTTGATTTTAATATTGATAATATGCTCAACATAAAAATGTGTACATAACTAATTAGTCATTTTCTTAACTATGACTGCATATTTAGTTAGAAAAATGACAAAAATTTCAAATTTTTTAAATAATATATCATAATATATCACTTGTTTGCTCTAAATTTTTATCAAAATCGGAAAATCAACAAAAACTTCGTTTTTTAATGTTGTTATGTTTATTTATTAAACTTCGCGCTACCGTAAACCGGGGTAACTTTGTAGCAATTTTGATAAAGAAAATAACTTTTTGAAAAAAAGGAATATTTTTCTAAAACTATTTTGATGCTAAAAGTTGTGCATTACTAATATCATTTAATTAGTAAAATGGCGTATTCATTATATTCACCAAATCCAAGATTTTATGGAAATAATGAGGTGGTCAATGTTACCCGGCAATGGGGTAACTTTGTCATTGTAAATTGTTTTTTTAGCACCGGATATAAATTAAGTGTTATTAACCACATTTAACGTAATTTAAACTTACAATAGCTTTTATTTCAAAATGGGATACCTAAAATATGTCAAGAAATTAAAAAAGGGACAATAAAAATAAATATAAACAGTATTAAAGAAACATATTAGCTAAAATAATTTATTTATTTTTCAATTATTTTTTTTATTAAATGTCAGAAAAAGCAAAAAATAAGAGAGTACAAACAATTTGTAACATAAACTCTTTGTAACACAATTTATTTCAATTTATAACAAAACTTGTATAACACAACTTGTAACACAAATTGCGACAATTTGTAACATAAACAATTTGTAACATAAACAAACAATTTGTAACATAAACTCTGTTTTTTTAAGAAAAATTTAGGCATCTCTTCAGTAATCTATCATAAATTCAATAGAAACTGATTCACCTTCAGATGCTGTTTCTGTTTCACTATTGTATTCTACAGAAATAGATTTTTCTGGTTCAATTTTAAGTCTTTTTTTGGATATACCTTTTTTATTCTTATTTTTACTTTGTGTAACATCTTTCTTATCACCACATTTTTTTTTTTCTCATTTAATATGTCTAAAAGGCTCTGGTCTAAAGCTTTACGAGGACTTAAGGCGTTTTCATTTGGTAATTTGATATACACAACATTACGATTAAATGGCACCAAACCACAAGCTCTAAATCCACTGATTAAATTTTTTCTCGAACATTCATTAATGGATGTCATTAAATCATTCAGCAACTTAGAGAAATCTTCTTTTGGTAACGTTGCAAATTTTTTACCACGAGAAGTAAGTTTCCAACCCAGAAGTATACTTCTCCAGGCTTTTTTTAATGGTACAAAGAATGCAACAAAAAAGTATATTTTAAAAATACTTTTTTAATAATCCTAAAATACATTAATGCTAAAAACTGTTTTTCAAAATAAACAATTCGGATAACATGCTTCAAAAAAATATTACAGTTAGAATAAATAAAGATCAAACTACTTTAGAATGAATATTATTTACATGGCCAAAGTTACCACCAAAAGAGTATAAACCTACGGGGTAACTTTGACCACCCTGTAAAAAAACCAGAATGTTGTTACTTGAGCCAAAAACTTTTCACTTAATTTTATCTGAACCTTTGTCTTTAAAACAGAACTAAAACTGAGTTGTTTGCTATCATTTTTATCTTTGCCCAGACAACATTCCGTTATACAGTTTTTGATTGTGTTTTACCAAGTTGTAGTTTTCATTCTTTTTCGCTTATATTAAAGAGCATTTGCAACAAACTTCATATCAAAATTTAAGCAAGAAAGATTGCATTTACAAATAAAACAAAAATAGTAAAACGTTACTTAACTGTTAAAAAGTTACAAATGTTTAATTAAAAGTTTTAAAAATGGCCAAAGTTACCCCGCTAGCCAAAGTTACCCCGGTTTACGGTACCTAAAAACCAGGGGTACTAAAATAACATCAGGAGTAGTGTATTTGTTTAGTATCCGTTTAAAAAACCGGATAACAGTTCTCATCAATTTGCGGTTAACCGAAAAACCTTATTTTGTAAGGTTTTTTTAGTTTTTAGTTAGTAGCAAAACAGTTTATGCTTTATAAAGCATAAACTGTTTTGCTTTTGTTAAATATTTGCTCATCAGGAATGACGGTTTTGCAACCAATGTAGTTTGTACTCAGTGGCGGATCCAGCATTTTTTGATCTTTGAGATAGCTAACTTCCAGACATGGAGCAAACTCCAAAAATTTATATGTTTATACTTATGTCAAATAAGGATGCTTTGCAAAAAATTGCTATGATTGGAGGCTGGGAACAAAAAAGCCCAAAATTTTGTGCCCCCCCCTGCCCCAAACGTGAGAGTACCAAATTGATGAAGTATTTTTTGTACTGTTCTAAACTAGACTTATATTCATCCATAAATTTTAAGTTTCATAGTATTATCTTTCAGCGTTTAAAAATAATGACCATATAAAATTTATAACCTCCTCAAATTGAGGGGGATTTAAACTTTATATGGTCATAATTTTTGAAAGCTAAAATATTTTACTATGAAATTTAAAATTTATTGATGAATATTAGTCTAGTTAAGAACAGTACAAAAAATACTTCATCAACTTGATGCTCTCACGTTTGGGGCAGAGGGCACAGAATTTGGGGCTTTTTGTTCCCAGCCTCCAATCATCGCAATTTTTTGCGAGGCATCCTTATTTGACATAAGTATAAACATATAAATGTTTGGAGTTTGCTCCGTGTCTGGAAGTTAGCTATCTCAAAGACCAAAAAAAGCTGGATCCGGCTCTGGTACTCATTGTCATTAGTGACGCTTTCTGAATACAGGATCTTCCAAATTTCAACGAACGTAGTGTTTTGTTTAAACTAATTTTTAAAAAATCAATGTTAAACTGTATATTGTCAAGTCAGTCAGTGACTACAGTCCTATATTATATATTTACCACAAAACATGGAAAAAGATATAAAAGAACAGAAATTAAAAAAGGTAGGAATATTGTACAAGTATTGTTTAATTATCGTCATTATCATTCATCGTCTCGACATCGCTGCTAATTTGAATTTTATCATCATCATCTTCTTCTCATTATTCATCATTATCTTCTTCTTCTTCATTATCAGCAAAATTTCCACGTAACTCTGAATTTTCATACAGAAAAACCGGCATCTCTACATGTTCTGGCGTTAATAGTTTTTGTTAATTTTTGATTTTGTTCATTTATTATCAAAAGCAGTTTACTCATAATTTCCGTTAATAGTATTTGTTGTTGTTGTTGTTGTTGTTGTTGTTGTTGTTGTTGTTGTTGTTGTTGTTGTTGTTGTTGTTGTTGTTGTTGTTGTTGTTGTTGTTGTTGTTGTTGTTGTTGTTAGTCTTTAAAGAAACAATAAACTATTTAATTCACTTTTTCAGTTTATTTGTAATCTTTGCATTAATGAGAAGATTAACAAAGCAAACAAAAAAATTAACCAAAAAAAAAAAACATAAAAAAAGAGTAAAACGAAAAAATTAACTAAATTGATGAAAATTAAACTCTAAGAGAAAACAATTATAAATTACAATTATTAATTTAGAATTTCTTTATTAGGAATTACATTTGAAATAAACACAAAACTTTTTTATAATGTTTTCGTATGTGAAACGTTCTTAAATAAATCACTAATTACTTCTAAAGTTTGCTTACAATAAACACATTTCATTTAAATTATTAAAGAATATTATATATAGTTTTATTTTATTTATATATGTATTTATTTTATATAATAAATTAAACTATTTCTATGATTAATTTTATTAAAATAACTTTTAACAATGGTTGGATTTATTGAACGTAAGCAACAATAACGATGTCTTGAAAGCGGAAAACATTGGCGCGAAAACTAAACTCAAATAAAATTACGTCATTGATTTGCGTTTTATATAAGCATTTTAAAATCAATTAATTCTTTAAAATCACCTTATTAAAAAAATGTTTTTAAAAACTAAAAAGTCAAAAACAAAAAAAGCCGGTTTTTATTATTCGAATATAGATATTTAATATTCGAACAAAATCCGGTTAACCGCAAATCCTTTTAGCCGAAGAAATCACAAATCAGGAGGCTCCATAAGTGCTAGCTCGAATCAGTGGCTAAAGTGCCAACTGGCATAAGTGCAAATTGGCGGAAGTGTGCCAAAAGAATTTGAGAATATTGGCATAAGTCCGAATCGGTTAAAATGCATTTATGCCGATTCAATTATGTTCGCATTAATGCGAACTGACATAAGTGCACAACAGTTGCGAAAACTGGCATTAGTGCAAACCAGAATAAGTGTGAAGCTAAAACTGACATAAGTAGAAACTAGCACATATGCGAATTGTTATAAGTGCGTCAAAAGAATTTGCAAACATTGGCATAGTGCGAATTGGCATTAGTGCAGACTTGCATAGGTGCGAGGCAGTTGCAAAAACTGGCATAAGTACAAACTGGCATAAATGCGAATTCGCATAATTGCGCCGAATAAAATTGCAAATATTGGTATAAGAGCAAATCAGCATAAGCGTGAACTAGCATAAGTGCAAGTGGCCATAAGTGCGCTGAAAGAATTTGCAAAGATTGGCATAAGTGCGGATCTCAACGCCAATGTTTTAAATACTTTTGGTGCACTTATGCCAATTCGCACCTACGAATGTAGATACCATGAACCATCGTTCATGATATCTACATTCATTCTACATTCCGTTGCAATGTTTTAGGAATCAACAAACTACTTCACGAAATGCATAATAAGCTTCTTTTTCAACTTTATTTATTTATTTTTTGGAGTTTCTCTGGGTTCAAAATTAATTTTTCTTAAGGTACAACAAAAGTACCATCTTTGATTTTTGCCTTAGATAGGGTTGAAAACAATAGGTAAATTTTATATAAAACTTCTCCAAAATCTAAGCTTTTGCAAACTGTTTTACCAATCCTAGTTTGATTTGAAGTGGGGATAAAAAGAATTTGTTGGAACCTACTAGGGGCTGCTTGAGAACATTCGATCCTGGAGAGGATCTATAAACTTTCTCGTAATGATCATCATCAACTCTGCTATTTCATAAGTAAAGAAAACATGAGTACTTTGTGTATTCTCCTTGCAGTGATATTTTGATTAACGTTAAGGGATCATCCATAAATTATGCAACGCTAAATTTATTTAAAATGCAGAAGTAGGAGATCTTAAGCGGCAATTTTCATGAAACTTAATGCGCTATTTTGATTTTTCATTTAACTTAAGACTCAGCCGGAGAAAAACTTTTGATTTTTTTTTTTTTTAGTTTATTAGTGAAATTTAACGTTGGGTAATTTATAAACGATACAAAATTAGAAGTAAAAACAATTGATTTGTTAAGGTGGTCGTCTAGTGAATACAAAATGTAGTTCGGAATTATCTTTAGAACAAAAACTGAAATAGAAGTAAATAGTTAGCAACAGAAGCAATAATAGGAACAAAAACAAAATCATAAATTATTATTAAACGAAAATTATTAAATCGAAAAATAAAGAAAAAATTAACATAATAAAGTTTATGGGCACCTTCTCTCTGGCTTGTTTACCATTCTATGAATACCTTTTTTTGTTTGACTATTGAAACGCCAACATTACGTTCGATCTTTTCTCAAGGATTTTGGCTGGTAGGAAAGATGAAAGTTCTGCTTGGAAATTCTTTAATTACGATGATGAAATCAACTGTCTAGTACAGAACAAAGATAAAGAGTGCGCGGGTGGCACATTATTGTTTACAACTTTAGCATGCATAACGGCAACTTGTAAATCTTTAGCGTATCCCCAAACCGGAGGTTTCATTTTTCTGAAATCGTCATTCGATGATATCTTCATTAGGGTTATGACTTTTTGACTTTTTTTAAAAAAAAAAAAAAATAATTTTCTGTGTCATAAATCGATGAACTTTTGTTAGAAAACATTGAAAACATTTTCAATTCTTCTAGTTTGTAAAAAAAGGTCATCGCGCAATTAAAATTACGAATCGTCATTTATTTAATCTTGTTACTGCTACTACTAATACGTGTGGCTTTGCTGAAAATCATGTAAAACTTGTATAGATTAGAAGTGTTAAGAACTTTAGAACATTTTGGAAAATTCCAGAATATTTTAGACGGAAAAATATTCACTGGAAAAATAGAGCAAAATGCTTCTCCAAAAGCAAATTATCGGACGCTACCATTTCCTTGGACTAAAAATCAAAGAAAGAAAAGAGCGAATAGCGGAAATTTCCAAAGAAGTCATCAAATTGTGGAAGAATAAACTGAATTTTTCTCATGTATCTAACCAAGTTATACGAGCAAAGCTTGTTAAAATACTCAAATGTTATGATGAATGTGTCAAGCGGGGAAGCTACGAACCCTCCGTTTGGTGATAGATGAAGAACTTGGAAGTGAAACACAATCGCCGAACATCAAATATCCATTAGTATCTCAACTGTTGAAGGAGTACAAACAACTGAAAACACAGTTTGATAACAGAATAGAAGTAATTCTTGAAACATCAGGCTGGAGAGGTGATATATAATTTTTATTTCATCTCACTCGAGTGTTCCGGTTTTTTGCTGAAAAGGGACATTTTCCATTGATCAGGTTTCAGAAATTACCTAACATGCGAGGTGGAATTCCAGGGCTATACTAGCGATCCTGGCCTTCATTTTAATTCCTTCAACAAGGACAGTTCTGCAGAGAGTGTCAACTTATCGTATGGCTGGACAGACCATTGGTTTACAGACCAGCTGTACAATGAAAACAACTTTAATAACTTGGCTGAAGTACTGAATTCATACAAAAAGGCTTTAAGCTCTTTGAAAAATCACTGGAAGAGATCCATGCTACAGATCCCCAGAAGTAATCAGTGCGCAGAGCGCGCAATCAAAGTAATGAAGGAAATGTATTCTTCATGCAAAAATAAAGACAAAATGCACCTTCTATTCCTTCTATGCAACAAGCAAGAGTAAGAGCAAGGTCAACGGTCTGAGTCATTGTTGGATTGAAAATTTATTTTATTACATGACTATGACATTCTAAATACATTTGAATACACAGTAGTACTTATATCAAAATCGATTTTTCAATGACGGGGCGGACTTTTTTCAAAAGACATGCAAATAATAGTTCATTTCGTGTTTTTTAGGTAAAAGTTTATCAAACTACAGAACAGGAGCATAGGATTGAAAAAAAGTTATAACACTAATCTTCATTCAGAAACATTTTTTCGTTCGATAGTTTAAAAATTAGTACAATTTTCTTTGTTTTAGAAGTAAAATTTTTAAATCTTTTATTTGTTCCAGCTTCATTGGACTTTTTCTATTCAACATTCCAAATTGATTGAACGTTTAATATCTGCTAATTCATTTTTTCAAGTTTTTTTTCAAGTTTCAAAATCTCATACAAAAATTCACTGTAATTGTCTCACAAAATATTTGTGTTGTATAGATTTGATTATTCAACATTTAGACGAAAGTGCTCAAAAAAATCTCAGTTTGAGTTTTTTGTGGCTAGCTGCTTTTTGCATATCTACGTTCAATTCAAAGTTTATTTCAATTTAATACTAACTTGAAATGTCATTTAGAGAAAGAATGAAATCTTTTAATTTGTTTTTAATAAATTGCGGTAGTGGTGTAGTGGTAAGAGCGCTCGCTTTGTAAGCGAGAGGTTTGGAGTTCGACTCCCACCACGTCCCTGGAAGTACCGCGCTCAACTTAGTTTCTCCGCGCAGCGGCCATGCTCGGCAAGGTTCGTGTTTCGGAGTTAAAGAGTTGAGAGAGGGTTGCACCACGAATAACGACTGAAAAAAAAAAAAAAAAAAAAAAAATGAGTATCCTCCTCGGCTGTAGTGGCCCCCCTCGGGCCTTAGGGAGGTGAATAATCTAAAAAAAAAAAAAAAAAAAAAAAAAAATTAAAAAAGCTATTTTATTAAAAAGGTAAAGTGCGCAAAAGTAATAAAAAGTTTATTAATTTTTTTTTTTACAAAATGATTCATTTAGCAAACCATTATTTCTTTGTGAGTACTTATTAGAAAGTTTTAATGTGAAAAAGGTCATTAAAAACAGGCAGGTACAAGTTGTTTTTCCACATATACAGATTTTACACATATACACCTTAAAATCTACAAATAAAAGGTGCCCTACAACTGAATATTGGAAACTTCTGAAGTTCTTTTCCTATCTAGTTTTGTTGCCCAAAACTAGATAGGAAATCTTTTTTTTAAAATAATTGATTACTGCAAATAAATTTACATTGTGTTTGTTAAGAGTTTTGTATTTTTTACCTAGGTTTACCAATAGCTCTTTATTGCCCTGTAGGACAACGATTTTTTGATTTAATTTACACAGTCTGTGTCACATGTCTTAAAGGAAAGGTAAAAAAAAAAATTCCGGCCTGAAATATTGTAATTCAGGCCGAAACCGGAATATCCTAAAAGTTCCAAATTCCGGCCGGGATTCCGGTACATCCCTAGTTACTTTACATGTAGTCAAGTGTATTGATTTAAAAAAATTCAATAACAAAGATATTGTTTTTTCTAAATTAGAACAAAACAAAGAAAAAAAAAAACAAAAGAGAGAGAAACAACAGGAAGACAAAAGTGAAATATTTTAAATAAAAAGTAATTTTATGAAAATGGATGACCGGTCAAAAAGAAACAATTGACCGGTCAAAAAGAGACAAGTTGCGAGCTGATGACTTAAAGGAATCGAAGAATATAAAAGTGGTGCGCCAATCAAGCTAGTTTAAAATACATAAATATTGAAAATGGATATTGGGTTGCATTTAAAGATACAAAAAAAAAATCCAAATGATCATCTTAAAACTACTAAAGTATAAAAATAAATTAAATATTTATAAATACACAAAAAGTTTAAAAAAAAATCTATTTAAACTGAGACTAAAGAGTTGTCCGAAGGACGCGTGCCCACTGGGGAGACTAATGCGCTGAAAACAAATTTAAGAAGAGTTTCAATAACGACTGAAAAAAAAAAATGAGGAGGAGATAAATTTGCTTTTGTAACGTTTTATACAGGCCCGCACAGAGACTTTGTGATGCCTAGAGTCAATTTTTGGTCGGCAACTTAAAGAAATCCTTGAAAATCATGAGAATACTATGATGAAAATTTTTAATGATCGGATAGAAAATGGAAATTAAATTTATTAACTTAAAAGATGAAAACTTTACGTTAAAAAAAGAATTATCTGAGGTACAAAAAGCTGTTGAATTTTTAAGCAAAAGCTATGATAAAATAATAATTGAACTTACAAAATTAAAAAAAACAGAGTCGAAAAAATCACCAGATATAAGTAATATTGAAAATGGAAACAATAACATAGAAGAGAAAATAGCAGAATTAGAAGACAGAAGCCGTAGAAACAACTTGAGATTTGTTGGGATTGAAGATAAAGCTAAGGAAACTTGGGAAGAAAGTGAATAAAAAATCAAAGAATTCCTCAATACGAAGCTTAATATACAAGAAAAAATTTTAATAGATAGAGCCCATCGAGTTGGAAAAGAAACAGGAAAAAACAGATCAATAGTTGTTCGATTTCAAAACTACAAAGACAAAGCCCTAGTGTTAAACAAATATACGACGATGAAGCTTTGGAACGAGCGGTTGTACGTTAACAAAGAATTTAGCGATTTTACAATAAATTTACGAAGAAAGCTTTTCAAAAAAGCTAAAGAATTGAGAGCGAAAGGTAAGTTTGCTAAAGTAACTTACAATAAATTAATTACGCGTGACCTATAATTATAAAGGAATTCTTTTAATATTCTATAATCAAATTTAAAAACAAAAATGGATGACTACGAATCCTTTACTTTTAATTTTCATTATAAATACTTAAAATCAGATCTTAATTCAGATCCAGATGTCAACTTTTTTAATGATGTGAACACACGTTGTTCTTATCTTTATCCCAATAAGTTAAAAAAACTTCTTAATAAAAACGGCACTGAAAATCAAAAAATCAGAATCCTTCACATTATTATTAGAAGTCTAAATAAAAATTTTGAAAAGTTTTGTGAATTTTCAGATGAAACTGAAAATATTTTTAATATAATTTGCTTAACAGAAACGTGGATTTCTTCGAATGAGTTTAAAAATAATTCTATTTTCCATCTTCCAGGTTTTGAAACAATTTTGTTAGAAAGATAAACAAATGTGGGGTGGAGGAGTTCTGATTTACGTTAAGGAACACGTTGTATATTACATTATGAATGATATGTGCGTTTCTGACGGTGAATCGTAACCATTGAAGTTTTAAACAATAAAAAAAAAGTATTCTATTAAGCTGCTGTTATAGACCACCAGATGGTGCGTCTGAAAATCTTAGTTTCTTTTTACAGCGTAATATCATTCACAAAGGTAGCAAAGAAAACAAAATTACTTTTATAATTGGAGATTTCAACATGAACAGTCTAATTTATAGTAAAGATAAAAAAGTAAAAAGTTTCTATAATGAAGTATTTATGGCAGGAGCTCTTCCTTTAATTAATCGCCCTACTAGAATAACCAAAACTTCAACGACGTTGATTGATAATATTTTTACAACAGATATTTGTAATAAAAAGTTACAAAAAGGAATTATAAAAACCGACATATCCGATCATTTCCCCATTTTTCTTACAATTCATACTGTATCCTCTAATAACCCCGAAAGACAAAATATAATAAAAAAACGTGTCTTCAACGAAAACAATATAAAATCCTTTCAATATCAATTATCACTTCTGGATTGGAAACATATTAACTTTAGTGATGACGCAAATACAATATGTAATAAGTTCTTTGATACTTTCTTCTCAATATACAATGCAAACTTTCCACTTTGTGAACAAATAACAAAAAAAAACCTTGAATAGTCCTCGGATTACCAAAGGACTTAGAAAATCCTCTAAAATCAAACAGAAACTAAATATAAAATATTTAAAAACAAAATCAGATGAAAACCAACAAAAATATAAAAATTACCAACATTTATTTGAAAAAATTCGAAAAAAAACTAAAAAAAAACTATTATTCAAATTTAATTACTAAATTTAAAAACGACTCAAAAAATACTTGGAGAACGTTGAAAGAAATAACAGGAAAACAAAAAACAAATTCAAACTACCTTCCTAAAGTAATTAAAATAAAACAAATATATATGAACCAAACGAAATTGCAAACGAGTTTAATAAATATTTTATTGATATAGGAACTAAATTGGCAAATGAGATTCCTATTACGGAAAAAACTTTTAGTGATTTCCTAGAGCTTATAAATAATTCGCTTTTTATAGATAATTTATATTCTGACTTATCTTTTGATGAGTTTGAGAGAGCTTACAAACCTCTTAAAAGAAACAAAGCTACAGGTGCGGACGAAATAAATGGCAACATAGTAATAGATTGCTTTGAAAATTTGAAATATATTCTTTATAAAGTGTTCAGTGCATCTATACAGCAAGGTGTATTCCCCGACCAATTAAAAATAGCTAAAGTTAGACCAAAAAGACCAATTAAAAATAGCTAATAAACTCCAATTTACAAAGACGGAAAAAAATCAAATATTAGTAATTATCGCCCTATCTCGAAAATTTTAGAAAGAATTATATACAATAGAACATACAATTACCTTAATCTAAATAAACTTCTATATAAAAATCAATCCGGTCTTAAAAAAAATTGCCCAACCGAACAAGCCATTACACAGTTCATTCGTGAAATCTCCAATTCATTTGGTAGATCACTATATACATTAGGTATTTTCATTGACCTATCAAAAGCATTCGACACGGTCGATCACAAAATTTTACTTAAGAAACTCAAATTTTATGGAATTAATAGCAAATTAATAAAATGGTATAAAAGTTACTTGACAAATAGAAAACAATTTGTTTTCTATGGAGATTATTTTTAAAATAAAAAATTAATTGAAATAAAATGTGGTGTTCCACAGGGTTCTATTTTAGGTCCACTTTTGTTTTTAGTCTATATAAATGATTTAAATAAAGCTTCTATCCTTATGAGTATCATTTTCGCGTACGATACTAATTTATTTCTTTCAAACAGTGACATTTATGAGCTTTTTTCAAATATGAATAAAGAGCTCAATCACATCTCCAACTGGTTTAAATGCAACAAGTTAACTTTAAACATTGACAAAACTAAATGGATCTTTTTCCACTCCCTCGCAAAAAAGTGTTTTTTACCAAATAATTTACCTAAACTTTGTATTGATAAAATTGAAATAAAAAAGGAGTCGGTCACAAGGTTTTTAGGCATTTACATTGATGAAAATATTACATGAAAGTATCATATCGACTTTATTTCTACTAAATTGGCCAAAAGTATTGGAATTCTATATAAGGTCAGATACTATCTAAATAAACAAAATTTAGTTTTTTTTACTCTACTACTCATTTGAGGCAATATAAATTATGCAATATAAATTATGCAATATAAATTATGCAATATAAATTATGCCAATATTGTTTGTAGAAGTACCTCTAAAAGTAAGTTATGAAATCTCTACCAACGTCAGAAACACGCAATGCGTTTAATATGTTTTGAAAATCGTTTTTCTCGTTAAAGCACTTTTACGAACTTTTTTTAAAAACGTTTACGAACTCAATGTCTATAATATTTTATGTTCTATGTTTCGTTGTAAAAGTGAACAACCATTGTTCATTTTTAAAGATCTTTTTACCCATAAAGCTATAAACAAATGTACTTTAAGAAATAATAATTTAATAATTGATCCCTTTTGTCAAACAAAGTTTAATCAATTTTGCATAAACTATCGAGCACCGTATTTATGGAACAAAATTGTTGTTCCAAATTTTGATTTGACAATTTCGTTTTCTGCTTTTAAAACTAAATTTAAAAACTTTATTCTTTCTACTGACAATATATATAAATATTTTTGAAATGTAAAATTATTTTCTGTTTTTGTTTATTCTACATTGTTAATAATTATTAAAACAATTGTATTTTTATTATATTATATATACACGTTTGATATATTTTATATGGTTCTGACGACAAGATCTTTTGGATCTTCGTTCAGATACCAAGTTTATGTATTGTTATATTGTTATATTACGATTAATAATTGTAAACTAAAAAAAAGGTTCCTCAGGATATACTAGGACCACTCCTATTTCTCATTTTTATTAATGATTTAAACTTTTGCTTGTACTGAACTAGATACAGTTTTATTTGCAGATGACACAAATCTATTTTATGCACATAATGATATAAATATTCTGTTTAAGTCAGTAAACAAAGAGCTATTAAATCTTACTGAATGGTTTAATGCAAACAAATTATCTTTAAATGTAAGCAAAACAAAATATACTTTTATCCATCGTTTTCATGACCGAGATAAAATTCCTTTAAAACTTCCAAAACTTTGTATTGCCAATCAGGACATAAAAAGAGAAACCACTTTAAAATTTTTCGGCGTTCCTTCTTCATGAAAATGTGACGTGAAGAGATCACATACCATATCTCGAAAAAGCAATCTCAAGGAACGTAGGCGTGCTTTGCAGAGTAAAGCTTTTTTTAAATCCAACTTGCTTAAAGCTTTTATATTTCTCGTTCATTCATTGCCATCTTAATTACGCAAACACTGCTTGGTGCAGTACAAATAAAAATAAAATAACTATTTAATAAACAAACGCATGCAATCGGAATCATTTCTAATGTGGGCCGTTATACACACTCCCAAGCATTATTTGTTAATTTAAATATAATGAATGTTCATCAACTAAATGTATATTAAATTCTTATATTTATGTTCGAAATTAATAAAAATATATCTCATAAAATATTTTACCCACTATTCAAAATAAATCAGAACAGATATCTAACCAGATTTTCAAATAATAGCTACATTCAACCCAAAAGTTATTTTGCGGCGACTGAATTTTTAATTTCTACTAGAGGGAAAAAGTTATGGAATAAAATATTAACTAATAAACTTAAAACAATTGCTACGCTTGAGTTTAAGAACAAATTTGAAGCAAAAACTTGAAAAACAAAAAAATGAACGACGTAGCGCTCAGCTTTTTCTGCAGTTTTAATGATTGCAACTGTTAAACTTACGCAACAATTAGAGGTTTGTCATCATCGACTTGACAATCTTAAAAAAGGATTGTGCCATTTGTTATTGCTTCAATTCTTTCTTCTTTTTTTAATTAAAAATTTATGGTTTATAAGAATTAAATACATATTTCAAGGTATTTACTGGTGTAAAAGGAAAGGATTATGTGTATTTGCTTGCATGCTTTTTTGTAATTTAGTTTCTTTGTAATTTTTTTTTTTTTTTTTTTTTAACCAATACAAAGCAAAAAGTTAAAGTAGGACTTTAGAACCGATGATTTTTATTTTATAAAGTCTTTAGAAAAACGTTTTATATTATATAGTGTTACGTTTTTTTAATTTTTGTTGTTTTTTATTTACGGTAAGGGGCTTGGTGCTAAGGGGCTTGGTGACAAGACTAATTATGTCTTCTTCTTGTCCCTGCTATTCGTATTTATATTATGGTTTACGACTTCAATAAATTTATATGGCTAAAATAAAAAAATAAATAAAAGCTTTTTTTTCATAAAGAATGTTACCTGCTTCTGCTAATAGTCTCATTTTAAATGTAACTCAAATTTTAAATCCTTAAAAAGGTATAGGATGCCTAATACAGTAAATATTTCAATTTTAACCTAATTTGAAAAATAAAAAATAAAGAAATAACTTTAAATATAAATATTATACAGGTTAAAACTTTCAATACATAAAATTATAAAAACAAATAAAAACAACATATTAGATTTAAACGAAACAAGAATCAAATTAATGAAATAGGTTTTTACTTTTATTTAGCCGTACAACTATTTACAAGTTCCGTGTTTTATAATATATATAAAAATGGCAAGGACGAGAAGAAGACAGATATGCCTTATCACCAAGTCCCTTGTTTTTTCTTGACATTTATATAAATACATTGTAACTAAAATTAAAAATTAAAAATGAGAGAAAAAAGCAAAATGCTTCAAAGAAGTTTATATAAAATGCAAAATAGTTAAAGTCTTTAAAAGTTGTTTTTAATAAAAGTTAAAGAAGTAGTTTATTTTCAATAACATGAAGATTAACTTACGGTCATGCAATGCTATATATATTCAAATTTCAAAGTTATTCATTAAAGTAAAATTTTAATAAATCATTCAAGAAAACCAAAACCAACAGCATAAAAAGAAAACATGAACAATTAAAACATAAAGGTTAATTTATAATCAGAAGACACTATATATACATATATATATACATATATATATATATATATATATATACACATATACATATTTGTATATATACACATACATACACACACATATATACATATACACACACATACACACATATACACACATATATACATATACACACACATATATACATATACACACACATACGCATATATACACACCCATACACATATACACACACATATATGTATATATGTATATATATATATATATATATATGTATATATATATATATATATATATATATATATATATATATATATATATATTTACATATACACACACATACACATACACATACATACTTTTTCATAATATAAATGAATATAATGTATATAATTAAAGACTTTAGACCTTTTCAGACAAACAAAGCATGCACTAATAGATAATTTTCAAATATAAAATTTGTATAGATAGATTTTAAAAAAATTATCTGTTTTTTCATTATTTAAAAGTAATAGTTTTAGCTTTTGTTTAAACTGTTCAAGAGTTGTAAGTGTTTTAATATCATTACTAATTATCTTATTCCATACATTAGGCCCTCTAATAGTTATCGAGAATTTGGTTGACTCATATATAGTTTTGGGTTGTACAAAGTTGTTACTTGAATATTTAGTCATGTATTTGTGTTGAATTTTATTAAATAATGGTTTGAAGATATTTGGTATTGTATTATTATTAGTTTTATACATAAAAATTAGCAGATGATATATATTTATTTGGTACAAGTTTGATATTTCTAGTTTGTTGAACAATGGTCCAGAATGTGAGAAGCGGTGTGCATTTGATAATAATCTAATTGCATGTTTTTGTTTGCTAAATAGCTTTTTTGTCTTTGACTTATTGGTGCTGCACGAGGAAATGTTTGCATAATTCAGATAAGAATGAATAAATGAGTAATATATGTATTTCAAACATGATTGATCTAAGTATGGTTTTGCTTTATAGAGTAATCCGATATTTTTAGAAATTTTATTTTCAATTATGTTTATGTGGTCTTTCCAATTTATGTTTTCATCTAGAATTACACCTAGAAATTTCATTGAACATTCTCGTTTTACGATGTATTCTCCAATAATAAGTTTTGGAAGTGCAAGAGGGATTTTATCTTTTTTATGGAGGCGATGAAAAATAGTATAATTAGTTTTAGTTAAATTAATTGTAAGTTTATTCATATTTAACCATTCGGTTAGTTTTAGAAGTTCAATGTTGACCGTTTTAAATAATGTTGTTATATCACTGTGAGAATAAAATAAATTTGTGTCATCAGCAAATAAAATAGAATCTAGAATATTAGAAGCTTTGCTTAAATCATTAATATAGATTAAAAATAAAAGTGGTCCTAATATAGATCCTTGAGGAACGCCGCAAGTAATTGACATATTGTTAGTTTTTTCATTCCCGAATGAAATATATTGTTTTCTATTAGATAAGTAGCTTTTAAACCAAGCTATGTTTATATTTTTGATTCCGTAGTTTTCTAATTTTTTAATTAAAATGCTATGATCAACAGTGTCGAACGCCTTACTAAGATCTATGAAAACACCTAAAGTGAACTTGTTTTTGTCAAAACCTTGAAAAATAATCTGAATGAGATGAAGAATTGCATGATCAGTAGAGTGCCCTGTTTTGAAGCCAAATTGTTTGTTATAGAGAATATTATTTTATATTGAATATTATTTTATATTTTATATATTAGAATATTATTTTATATTTTATATTGTTATAGAGAATATTATTTATTCTAAAAATGAGTATAATTTGTTATACATAATGCGTTCTAGTATTTTCGAGAAGCATGGAAGAATGGAAATAGGTCTATAATATGAAATATTAGTATCATCTCCAGACTTAAAAACTGGTATTACCCTTGCAATTTTAAGTTTTTTTGGAAAGACTCCTTGTTTAAACGAGAGATTAAATATATACAAAAGAACTTTTTTAATATAGAAAATACATTTAACTACAACATTACTACTAACATTATCAAGTCCTTGTGCTTTGTTTAATTTTAATGAACTCACAGCATCTAATAATTCTTTTTTAGTTAACTCAGCATTTTCCATACTTGAATTGCTAGGAGTCAAGTATTTCTCCTTGTTAAACTCACTGTGTTTTAATTTTGATGCTAAATTTAAACCTGCATTGACAAACACCTCATTAAATGTTTTAGCAATTGTAGTTTCTTTAGTAATATCTTGATGATGATAGTTTAGTTTTTTTGGAAGACCATTTAGCTTAAGTTTTTTTTTTCCAATTTCTTCTTTGATGACTTGCCACGTTTTTTGAGTATTGCCTTTAAATTTTATTATTTTATTTGAATAGTATAATTTCTTTGAAAGCTTTATAAAAGTGACTCCTATATTTTTTATACCTTAATTCATTTTCATAAGTTCTTTTTTTCAGAAACGTTTCATACAATCGTTTTTTTTTTTGATGATTTTATTATTCCTGGTGTAATCCAAGGGTTTATAAATGTTTTAGTTTTAATAACTTTTGTTACCACTGGGAAAGCTTTATCATAGTGTTTTTTGAGTATTAGAAGGAAACTGTTATAAGCAGTATCTGTGGTTTGAATTTGTAGAATTTCATCGCAGTTTTCAGAAAATAGAGAACTATTAAAAAGTTCCATAGAAATGTCATTATATATTCGATTTGTAATAATAATTTTTTTTTGAGGGGTGTGTTCGACAACTTTATGCGCGATTATAAATATTGGGAAATGATCCGATATATCAGATATTGTTATTCCAGTTTTTATTTTATTTTTTGTATATTCATTAATTATTATTTGATCAATTGAGGTTGCGCTATTCCTGGTAATTCGTGTTGGTTTATTTATTGTTGGAATGAACCCATTTTATAATGTTCATAAAATTTTTTACATTTTTATTTGTGTCGTAATCAAGCGCATTATAATTAAAATCCCCAACAAAAAAGACACGTTTGTCACATAAAATTATGTTTTTGATTAAATTTTTAAAGTGTTTTTCAAAAAATTTGTTATTGCCATATGGCGGTCTGTACACAACAGGTACAATGATGTTTTAAGTGATTTTATTTATAACTTCAATCGTTAATGATTCGCAATCATTACTAATTGCACTAAATTCGGTTAGCGGTTTAAAATTTAAAGAGTTGTGGATAAAAATACATACTCCTCCACCTATTGTCTCAGAATTTCTGACTTGATGAATAACTTTATAGTTTTGTAGTTGAAAATTTGAATCTTTTTCAACTTGTTTATCTCGACACTAGGTCTCTGTGAGACAATTAATTTTAAAATTAATTTCAACACTATATAAAAAATCTTTAAATTTATCAAAATTTTTTTGAAAGCTCCTAATATTTAGGTGTAAAATAGAGAACTTATTAATATCTATATCAGCAGAAAGATTAGAAATATCGGAACTATAATAAGAAGCTCCCTTCTAGGGAGCGTTGGTATAAACGTTTCAAAAAAGATCCTAAAACATTTTATTTTAATTTTGACAGAAAAGCTTAATTAAATACTGTAGTTTTTGTTTTGTTTTTGATTTTAGTTGTTTTATGCCTAAGCGTTAGACATTATTACTAAAATCTGATGACTTCATATTTGCATGCGGTATTCAGTTTTGAGCTTGTTTTGGCAAAAGCGTAATATTTAAAGGCAGAATTAAAAAAAAAATGCTTACACCGTAGTTCTCACTAAAGTAATTTTTCTCAACATTTGTGTTGTCAAAGTGCAACATTAAATGTTGAGTTAATTTACGCAGTATGTTGAAAGTAGTCTACAATAACGTTGCGCAGTGATCAACATTTTTATTGCGTTTTCGCAACATCAGTTTTTGTGTGTAATTTGTCGGACGTAGAGTTATTAAAGGCTATTTTTTTATGGTATTTTCTCAAAGCCACTCTTTCAGTTGTTCTGATCGTCTTTTACAAACTTTTTTGCAGTTTTTTTTTTTGTCTTAGGACCTTAAATCATACTTTCGAACTCTGGAAATGGTGTTTTTACTTTAAGACGTGTTAGCGATAAACAATTGGGGAAATGGTTCAATTTCTATTAGAAAAATAAAAATTTAGTAATTACACACCAAACTAATTCAAATATCTTTTCACTAATCACAATTATTTTAAAATTTTTCTCTGGCACGGATACTTATTCCACCGTTCCGAGGCTTTTTAATCAAAAAAAACTGACTTATTTAAAAAATTTTGAGGGTTTTATGTGTCCTTCGTGCACGTGTGCCTGGGTTAAAAGTACAGACTTCAAGTATTTATTTTACGTTTTTATTTTATTTTTCTTAATTAATTATAAATTTTAAAAATGAAAATTATTTTAAACCTTGTTTTAATTTTTGTTTATTTGTTTGTTTGTTCTTTTATCTTTACAATGTTGTGATTCTATATAACTGATAGAAATTTACAATTTTTAAAATATATAATGTTAAATGAAAAATAGTAAAAATCTCACAATTTTATAGAATACAAAAAATATAATTGCAGAGTATCATTAATATTAAAAGAACGCGGGAAACTTGTAGAAGACCAGATGGTCTTGTCATCAAGAAACCGCTTGTACTGGTAATATTTTTTGCATTTTCGTTTTACATGTTTCTAGTTTCACAAAATATAATGGTAGTTCATTTATATTGGATTTACATATAATAAAATGTAAAATAATAAATATATATAATTAAAAAAATAAATTGATAAATGCTAGATTTTGTAAACATAAATATATGATTAATAAAAAAAATTATTTTTGATTTATATATATTTTTTATTGATATTTCTTATTGAAGTCTTTTGGGAATTTAATGCTAAAAAGAAAACCGAGAACGATAAACCACAACCGGATATTTATCGAAGATATTTAAAACGCTAATATTAAAAAATAATAATAATAAACGCTAACGTCTTTGATCATGTTTTTGTGGTTTTCATATTTAAAAAATTATGTACATACTAAAATAAAGTACTTAAATGGACGAATTCTAAAAACTTTTACTCATTCATTTTTATAATCATCAAAATACATTTTTATAGGTAATAATAAGCTCATAATGAATTTTATGAGACTTTAAATGCGGAATAAATTCTAATATGAGATTTTTCCTGCTAAAAATCTCATACTTAACAAGTTTACTGCAAAACTATCAGTTACTTAAATATTTAAACTAAATCGGTTAACAAAAATAGTTTTAAAGGCACAGCTTTACATCCGGTCCAATGTGAGAAAACACATTTAGAAATGTTTCTAGATTTTTCTAGACGTTAACATTTTTTTACTCCTTTCTTTTTTTAAACCAGGACCCGAATTAAAGTATTCTTTATATGTTGAATTTTCATTTTATTTCTCTTTTCTATTAATGCTGGAAAACAAAGCGAAACCATGCGACGCGCTCCGTACATGGAGTTATACAAACTGTTCTTCAAAGTCGCCAAGAATTTGTAGTCTAGTAACAGGACTACCAATCGCAGACATTAGTGACCTATAGACTTTTTTTAAATTAAAATTATAGATTTACGATTCCTATTCACTACTTTTACTTAAAGAAATCAGAAATGAACAACCTAATAATTTTTCAAAAATTAATTAATTAAAAAAACTTTAATATCTTTTGATTACTTAAGTAGACTCCAGAGTAAAATATTTTCACCGCTTGTTATATAACGATATTTTAAAAATTTACATATGAGCAGCGAATTATTTTTTCGTTATAAGATTCTGATTTGGTTTGTAATTGTGGTTATGTAAATGTGGTTATAAAAATTTATGGGCTTATAATCATATAAAAGTGTTGTTATAATTTGGTAAATGTACTTCTTTTAGAGTACAACAAAATCGTCATGAGATTTATAAACTTTTACTTGTTCATTGTCGCTATGTTGTTAATTCACCAAGCTGCTTGCGAGAGTGTTAAGTTTTCTTTAAAAAAACCTACAATACTGTTATCAATAATTTCAAGGAATGAAGAACATATCCTTCCAACATTTCTTGCATATATTGAACAACTTAACTATCCAAAGAATAGAATAACTATATTGTAAGTTTTCCATAATTACTTATTAATTATTTTATAAATGAGGTTTTATCTTAGCTGTAAATATTAGTAATGAACCTTATAAAAAGCCATAGAGGTTTTTTGTGACCTTTAAGTAAGGAAGAATTGACTATTTTTTGCTTAGTCATTAGGTACATAAAAATTTCAAATTGTTTAAACGTTATATTATGTTTAAATATTATATATCATTAGAAAGAGAGTCAAAAATTTTCGAAATCAAACAATTCCTTAAAAAGTTATGACAGTTTAAGTACCCATTTTTTGATATATTGGATTTGTTTAAGAAACTGGTCAAAATAATGTTTTTCTCAAGTAAAATTATCATGACTTTGTCAATTCTTATTTAAATGCAAATACTTTGGTATCAATAGATTCATTTAAGCTACAAATTTATTTTGAACTTTAACTGCTGGGCATATCAAGAGGGACAGAAATCCCTAAGAAATGGATTACATTTTTCAGAAAAAAGTGTTTTTTTTAAAGAAACTTTAAATTTTGAAATACAAAAAATGTTTATGATTTTATATCACACCATTAATCTATATAAGAGGTGTGTGTTAGAGGAGGAGGTTTTGATTATATTTGTTTGCAAGAGATACACCAAATTATTGCATTAGGAGGCCATACTTAAGCATAATTAAAATATATCTAATAACTCCTAACATATATCTCCTAAAATATATCCAATATCTAATAACATAATTAAAATATATCTAATCTATATTGTAAAGTCTCGCACTTTTTTTCTCCTTTAAATATTTTTTTAAATGTTTTCCACTGCAATAAGACAGTCAGAAGTCATTTTAAGAAACTCTTCAACAATGTAACACATTTACTTGTTTTTGATTACAAAAGACTTGGCTTTAGCAATCAGTACGCCTGCAAAATAATCATGATCAAAAGTTGCATGCTCTGATGTTACATAAAATATTTTTATCCAGGGTCCAGTAAGAATTTTTCCAAATACTGCAAGCACATACATTAGTATGTCCATCATTTAAAACAATATTTTTGTGAAAGCTAATCCAATCATAAGACATATCAACATTATTGTGCTAAATATTGAATTAATGTGTTAAAAATAGTTTCAAAATAGTTATTTTAGGATTATATGAATTAACTTTTGAGTCTTTATTAATAAAAATAGAAGCTATATTTTCATACATATTGTTTTTTATTTTTATTTTGTTTTCATCTGGTGTTTAAAACTTCTACTAAAAAATTTTAAGGGAAATATTTACTGAAAATGATTCCGACCTCCAATGACTTTTTAAATGGAATTAATAATGAATTTAATAGAAATAACAGAGAAACTCAAACTTATTTTTGGAAATCAAAGAGAAACTCAAATCTATTCTAGGAATTATTCTTGGAATTCAAAGAGAAACTCAAATTCTAGATTTGAATTTCTCTTTGTGAATTAATCTATCTAAATAAATCTAAATCAAAGAGAAATCAATAAATATATTCCAAGAGCAAAAGTAGAAGTTTCTTCATAATTAAATCAATGAGATTATTGATTGCAATTCTTATGTGAAGTGTAACCCTTCTGCATCCATTCTCAATAATCCAAGAAAAATCAGTCTGTTGCAATATTTGATTTTTTTGGTCCAGCAAAATATGAATTAAATTACTGGAATTCCACATCCAAAAGTATTGCACAAAAGAAACCAAAGCAATTATTTTTGAATAGCTATACCCAATAAAAGTTTTGGTTTGGTAACATTGTCATTTTAGCTCATACTGACATACAGTGAGTCTTACATATATAATATATTAACAACACAGACGTTTCTTTTGTGTCACTCTAAAGTTTATGAATTTTTGATGCTTCCACTTCAACAACAATTTCAAAAGTTTCTTCAACATTTTTTTTTTTAATTTCAATAACATAAGGTGGTCAGTTGGTTGTACTGAATTTGTATGTAAATGATCATGGTAAACAGGATAAAATCTATCCTTCATATAACCATCATTTTACCATGAAATGTCTAATTACTGTAAATACTAATGGAGCTGCTTGTTTTGTTTCAGAACTTTATCTGGTAAGCATTGGTGATGTTACGATTTTTCAACAGTTTGGGATTTAGTCTTTCATTAATCCTGGTGACAGTTTATTGTTTGATAAAGCTTCACAACACAAATAGTTTTTTTTAAAGGTTTTTATAAGTAAAAAAAATATGTAGGATTACATTAGCAGTATATAAATAAATATTAAAAAGTAAGAAACATATTATTTAGATTTAGTTTTGCTTTAAATTTAAGAAACTTTTGTTTTCAAAAAGTTATATAAAAGTGTATATAATAGAATTTAATTTGCTTTTCTTTACATTCCTTATATTTTGGTAAAAAAAGGCTGAGCGCCCATTAGTTAAAACAAGTAAGTTGTAATATGTGTACATATATCCCTTTCAACTGCATACATAGGCATTATTTATTACAAAATCGAGACCCCTTGTAAAACTTCAAGATATTAAAAATAAAATTAATAAAAAATCAATTTTTAGGAAAAATTCATGAGAAAGACAAACTGCCCCTGTATGCTTAGGCAACTTGTCACCATTACCTGCATTCATAATTTATGGATGCTCCCTTATACAGTTGTAAAAATCGAACAAATTCATATTTTATATATATATATATGTATATATATATAATATATATATATATATATATATATATATATATATATATATATATATATATATATATATATATATATATATATATATATGAATTTGATAAATTTTCTCAGAAAAAGGTAGATCGACAAAGTTGTGTATAATTTTATAGATTACAAGATAAAATTTTATTCTACAGCAGTCAAGAGATTAGAATTAGAGATAGAATGAAGATATTGAGTCTTGAAGAGTAATCTTGAAGAGTAATCTACAACATCTTTTACAGACACTTCCAGTAAAAGATTTTTGAACCTTTTCTAGCTGATGTATATCTTTTAAAAGATAGAAGCTCCACACAGAGGTACAAGTTTCTATAATAGGTCAAACATAAACTTTACAGGCTTTGATCACAGGTTGAAAGAGTTACTGATAAAGGATTTTAAAAGTAAGTAAGTACGAGAATGTGCTTTGCTTGCATTGAAAGAACAGCGATTAGAAAACTTCATATCCGATGATATGACTATACCGATATATTGAATTGAGTTAGTAGATTCAATAGGTGTATTAATGTTTATTGATAATAAATATAAATTTAATGGTAAAGAACTGTTTCCATAAACATTTTTTGATTGCTACATTAAGTTGCCAAACTTTTGACACTTCTGAAAATTTTTTTAAGGTATTGATAAGGTGTATGTTGATTCCATCTTGGAAACAACATACATCTTCAGCCTGTTTGATTTAACTTGCTGTTATCAGCAAACATCTTAATGCTGCAATCACCATTAATACATGTAGTTACTTCATTTATAAAAACTAAAAAATAAGATGGATCCCAAAACAGTTCCTTAAGGTATTCCGCTCTTTACAAGAATTTTGTTTGAATACAAGTTACCAAACCAGACACGTTAAGAGTGATTTGTTATAATAACAATGCAGTTTGAACAGTAACTAGGAGTGAGTCACAGAACCAAAGGCTTTCTCAAAGTCTATATATATAATTACAACTATCTTTTTGATTTACCATTATAGTTATAATGCGCAATGCATGGCTAACAAAATTGACAATTTTTTTATGTGTCATTTTCTTTTATTTAATAATGTTGGAGTTAATTAATGTTGGAATTTATAATTTATGGAGTTTTTAGTTTGGGCACTTAAACTATATATAAACAGTATAGAATTATGTCTGAACATGGCACTGAAACTATTTTCTTATTTTTATTTTCAAAAGTTTTAATAAATATTCTTAAAGATAAATTTTCTTGTGAAAATCATAATTTAGCAAAATATTTTATTAACTAGAATTCAAACAGATCACAATGAAGATAGGACATTTGATTTGTTATCTGAATGGTCAAGAAATGTAAAAAGTTTATATCATGATATATATATTTTACATGAAGCTTTTCCAATTACATACAATGACTCTTTAACAGCCAATCAATGGACTACTTCAAGATTCTTAAATCTTTTAAAATTACGTCAAAATGCCTTAGATAAAGCAAGGAGAGTATGGTCAGATTATATTTTGGTGAGCATTTTGCCATGTTTTATTTTTATTTTTTTATTTGCATTTAGTTTTGTACATGTTATTTTGTAAAAATGTTACATGTGTTATATATTTACATCAACCTTTTTTTATTATATACAATTATATATTATATACTACTATTATATAATAATATATACTAATATTATAATACTATGAATTTTTAGTTTGTAGATACAGATAATTTTCTTATGAATAAAGAGACGCTGAATATACTTATTGCAACTGAACAGTAAGATTTTTTAGTTCATTGTTTTCAGTTCATTGTTTTCAGTTCATTGTTCAGCTCATTGATTATGAAGTTTTTAAATATGCAGTATCGTATTTTTACAATGTTTTTTTTTTTCCAAATAAAACTTGATATATGATTATTGTTCATTATAATGTATTTATAATGATTATTATAATAATATATATAATTAATATCATTTTAATGTATTTATATAATTATTGTTTATTATAATGTATTTATAAAACCTGAATATTATTTTAAGTTATGTTATTTTTATTTTTATAAGGTTATTATTATTAGGTGTGCAGTAGGGAAATTTTTTGAATCTGTTGTGGCCATACTTCTATAATCTGAGAAATGTTGAGTAATTGATAAAAAAACTGGTTTATTGATTGTCTAGTTGCAAAAATATCCTCCCCCTCCCCCCCCCCCCCCCCCCCCCTCACTTTATAATGTAATTTTTCATATATTACATGAGGACATGTAAAGCTTATTTCCCACACATTTATAAACAACCACAAAAATAAATTAAACAAACTGTAAATTATATTTAAAAACTACATGTCACCTATTTGGATCAATAAAAGTATTTATTTTCTGCAAGTTAGTTAAATGCTTCACAAGTCATTCTTTCCAATAAATTTCACATTTGCTTATACCCATGACAAAAGTTAAAAAATCATAACCCTAGTGTGCAGTTTGTTTATTACTATTTGTTGTTTGTTTATTACTATTTATTTATTTATGCGACACAAAAAGTCGACCAACAAAAAAATTGGTCGCAAAAAGTGACCAACGGAACCGTCCAGTTACATAGACCTGGGAAATGTGAAAATAGAAGTAGATTGTAGATGATGTCATTGGGTGAGAATCATAAATGAATGTAAAGACTATTTTGTAGGAGGAATAAAATTTTAGGACAAAGGAATAGGGTGAACAATAGCTCACGCTCTAGTCATCCTAAACAAACGATAAAACAATGGTTTATGAGTAAACAAATCAATATAGATCCGCTGGTTTATTAATGGCAACCACGGCCAAAATTATCACACCATACAAAAACAATAAAATAAAATAAGTAGATAACAAAATATTAAGTAAAATGAAAAAAATAGACAGTTCGGGCAATACAAAGAGGAAAGATAGGCCAATAAATGTGGCACCATTTATGGTCTAAACTCTAGATACTAAACCGAAAACTGACAATCACCTGTGCGACACAAAAGTATATAAATGTCATTAATGTAACAAATTCACAATATAAAGCTCACAAAGCACTATAATATGTGGGTGTAAGAGGTAAAAAAATGTTGGTGCCATGATAACTAATCAGAATTAAGTAGTGGATAATGGTAATCCCCCTCCTCAGGAATGCACTGCGTTCACCAATGATGTTTCGGAGAGCCCAAGACCTGCACTAATGCCACTCATTAGGGGCGTGTCCTTGCAACAGATCTCACCGCCTGCACTCTATGTCATGCTAGTCAATATTGCAATATAATAGGGCTACACTACATAAGCCAAAAATCCCAATCCCTATCCCAGTTTTTAATACAGCTCCAACATTTCTAGAGTTCTCATGAGGGTAGTGAGGGATGCGTGTGGTGTGAATATAAACAAATATGTAAATACATATAAACATAATGTACACTTACACTAGAAGAGACAAACGCAAACGTGTACACATGCATATATGCGCATGTATTAAAATAAACAATTTTAACGTTTACAATTAACACAATGCAAATAGAAAATAGTAGCTAATAATTATGAGTAACCGTTTCTTTTATGGCTGAAACGTGTCTTAAACATAATAAGTAAATACCATTCATAAACATCGAAACTAAGTTAAGATGGTTTGTGGTTAGTACAAAAGTAGTTAGTAGAAAATGTTGTAACTCCAATAGTATAGGAAATATAAATCTTGCCTGATAAGTAGAGACAATAGCTATCACACAAAACAGACTCAGATTAATTAAAAAATGATTAGCCAAAGATAAAAAAATACAAACATATAATCAGTAGGCAGAAAATAGTGAGAAAATAAACAGATGAGACAATAAATGCAATTTTGTGCAAAAATGTAACGTTAAAAAACAATAGTGTTGCCAAAACAACCAAAAGAAGGTTAGTGAAGACTGTATAGTGCAAACTACAACAAACTAACTTAGTGACGTAAGATCAAGAAAATTAGATAGAAACAAAAAACCTAATGAGATCGTGATATGTCTAAACTTATCCAGTAGTATTGTTTAGTACATTCCAACCAAGAATGCATTTGTTATAAAAATACGCTAATACGTATTTTTGGGAAAAATTTTCGCGCTGTTATGCTTCTCACAAATATACAGCCTCATTCACACATTATAATACAAATCTGAATAAATATACAAGGATAAGGTCAAGAAAAGATTATGAACAAAAGTATATAAGAAAGAACAAATATTTGATATACTGATTTTAGAGACTGTTGATGTCTACAGGTGTGATGATGTAGTGCATTAGTATGTTCCGTTTGGTCGTCTAGTATGGTCTTGTTATGTTTTTGTTCACTTTCAAATCGGGTGAATAGAAAACTAAACACACTCACTCCTTGCGCTTATGGGCTAGTACATCAGAGCCAGACGTAAGACCTACAGAATGGATTTCAATTGATCGAATGCACACATTAGTCACCATAGGCCACAAGCCATCACTCTGAGCCAAAAGAACTACTGCCCCGTGCTGGTGTGGAATAATGTGCTATAAAGTGAGATTTTAGATCCGAGCACATAGTCAGCGAGCGCTGATCCGATCATTTGCTTATTCCCATGACAAAAGTTAAAAAAGTCATAACCCTAGTGTGCAGTTTGTTTATTACTATTTGTTGTATGTTTATTACTATTTGTTGTTTGCTTGTTTATTACTATTATTACATGTTTATTACTTTTGTTGTTTTAAATTTTGTTTCTTTTTAATAATTTTTATTAACTGACAAGTTTAAATCTGCCAATTGCATCATCAAATGAAACACTAAAGTAAATTACATCATCAAGTGAAACATTAAAGTAAATTGCATCATCAAATGAAACATTAAATTAAATTAAATCATCAAATGAAACATTAAAGTAAATTACATCATCAAATAAAACATTAAATTAAATTAAATCATCAAATGAAACATTAAAGTAAATTACATCATCAAATGAAACATTAAAGTAAACTCTAAACTGTCTGTTCTAAATCAATTAATAACAGCCTAGATCACACTCAAGTCCTTAGAGCTAAACAAGGTGAATACAAACATAATTGAAATTTAAAAAGCAATACTTTAGACACAGTTATCTAGTTTTAATAACCTTGCGGTAGTGGTGTAGTGGTAAGTAAGTGGTAAGTGGTGTATGCGGTAGTGGTGTAGTGGTAAAGCGCTCGCTTCATAAGCGAGAGGTTCCAAGTTCGATCCCCACCACGTCCCTGGTAGTACCGCGCTCAACTTGTTTCTCCGCGCAGCGGCCTTGTTCGTCGAGGTTCGGAGTTAGAGAGTTGAGAGAGGGTTATAACCACTATTAAGAAGCCTCCTCATCTGTAGTGGCCTTCTTGGCCTTGAGGAGGTGAATAACAAAAAAAAAAAAAAAAAAACCTGCATTTTAATAACCTGCGTTTATATAACCTGTATTCATATATTGTTTTATTGAAAATGTTAGTTTAAAAGCCAAAGTGTCAAAAATCTCAGATCATTTAGTTTTTTTTCAGAACTAGAGCATGTTTTCTCTTTTTTATGAAAGATGTTTTCCAAAAATTTTCGATAACTTTGTAATTAAACCTTAGAAGATGTTATTCAGTTTAGATGCAATATAGACATTTATAATGTTATAAACTGTTATCTACTTATACCCTGACACTTATCCTGAAGTACCCTGATATTGGAATCAGAAAACAAATTTGTTGACCAAAGGGTCATTTGTATTTTAAAAAATATGTATCAAATAAGTCCTGTCAAAAAGCAAAGAAATAAACACTGAAAAATGCTACTAAATCCGATGAAGAACTATTGAAAATAGTTTGTTCTCTGACAAAGAATCATTCTTTGCTGTTTGACAAAGATGCTTTTTTTGAAATTGTATGGACATATATAAATTGATATGTATAAGTATATATGTATAAGTTTTTTGTTTTTTGGCTTTTACTTTTGAAAAAACTTTGTTTTGAACAAGAACAGTGTAAGATCAGCAATAAAATGTTATAATATATAGGGTTAAGGTGATAATAATGTGCGCTGCTCTAAAGAGGTAGCATCTCTTGTGTCATCTATTAAATTTTGTTCTCGTGTTACTCCTGGTTCAATTAAGTCTCATCCTTTTACTGTGACTGTTCCTAAGTGCTCTGAAAATTCTTATTTGTCTAGTTTTATTTCCTCGAACATCAGTTCTTTGGAATTCACTCCCTTTGTCTTGTTTTCCTGATTCATATAATTTGCAATCTTTCAAGTGTCTGTTAATCTATATCTTGTAAATATCATTTTTTTCTCATACAGTAACTTCCAACTCTAATAGTGGTTGCTTGCAGTCTTGTTGAAAGTAAAGATGTTTTAAAAAAAAAGATGAAGGCAGGTACAATTTAAATATGAAGGATATTACAAAAAAAAAAGAGATTTAAAATTTTGTTTTTTTAAAAAAATCATTGAAATTTAAAACAAGAATAAGAAATAGTTCAACTTCAGAAATATAAAAAATGATTTAAGGTTTAAAAAAGTCTCTGATGACTTTGCATTAAAAAATGAATTATCAGTTCTATATAATAAGTGTGCTATTGTGAAGATACCGATATATAAAAAAAAATGGAGCACACCATTATCGACAAAAAAGTTTTTCTTTGTTCTCATTAAGTTTAGTAAGAATAATTTTATTTTTTATCGTTCATCTGAATACAACTTTAATTTTGATATTTTAACTAACAAAAGAAAAACTAATAATAAAATAAAGATAAAAATAAAAAGAAGAAAAAATTTTTTCATAACCTCATTTTATGTATAAAAAAAGTTATCATAACCTCAAAGTTATCAAAAAACCTCATAAAATCTCTTATTACAATAGGCACCATGAGAAGGTAGTTCAGATGAAGTAATAGTTATTAATGCGCAAAGACAAATTTCAATCACAAGTAGAGTTTGGCGTACAAAAAAAAAACAGAAATTAAAATTTATAATGTCCAATTATGCTACTTTGATACCTGCAAATCAAGTAAAGGTTTTACAAGAAGTTGTTTTGTTGATGTTGATTGGTTGGAAGCAACTTATGCTGTTTTTTTTATTTTTAGAGGTCTCAACAAATACTTTTATTTAGAATTTTAAACTTTGAAGTTTAACACTAACTGTTTAAGAAAAATTTATTATTTGTATGCGACTTTATTTCAAGTTTTTCTTAGACAATATTTCATAGATATTCCTATATATTATGTGTCATGTCCATATATGCTGTGTCGGAGGCACTTTCTTTTATGTGTCATGTTTATATATGCTGTGTCAGAAGCAATTTCTTTCATGAAAGTTTTTTCTTTCATGAAAGTTGTTTCTTTCGTTAAAGTTTTTGGATTCTTACTTCGATCCTGCTAATATGAGATTCTTTCAAAAAAAAAGTTTTGATTCAGATTTATATAAGAATGTTGTGTTAAAAAAAAAAGCAAATACAAAAGGAAAAATAAATAAAAGTAATATAAAACTAATAAATAAAGATAAATAATGATAATAAAAAAGACAATTTTAAAATTAGAATTAAAAATATGAAAAATTTAAGTTTATTTAAATTAACCAGCAAAAGTTAGAGCAAACAAGCTCTAACCTAAGCCTCAACCAGGTTCAGAAAAAGATTTTGGAAGTACTTAAATGGTGCCCAACGCCTTGTCAAGAGAAATGAAAAATTGGTTGATGAAGCAATGCCCGAAAAAAAATTGCTTGATGAAGCAATACCTGAAGAAAAATTCCTTGACGAAGCAATAATCATTCTCACGTGTAGCAAAATTTAGCAAAGGTGCAAAAGAAATAAATATTTATGAAAAAATATATTATTTGATAAAATTAAAACAATATCAAATAATTTCTTTAAAAAAAAATTAACTAACAAATGAGTTTACAAACTTCTATTGTTATAAATTAGAGTAGGGGAGAGAAACTACATAATTTGTCAGAGAGCACAGCACCAAAACTAATAAGTTTTGGTGCTGTGCTCTCCTACAAAAAAATAAGTATTTTGATCACACAACAAAAAAAAATTAAAAAAAACTTTATACTTTAAATATTAAATATGTTTTAATAATTACTTTGACATGTGGCAAATAAACATTAAATTACAAAGTAGTTATCTATAAGCTCATGAAATTATTGAAGAAAGAGTTAAAACTAAAATTCTATATTTACTTTTATAATGGTTTAAGCAAATTATCCAATCCAGCCTGAGGCGTTTCATCACATGGTTAGCAGCCATTTTATTAAAAAAATTTTTAAAGGTTCGTTACAAAAGTCAAAAAAATAATTACTGTCCTCAACCCTGTGAAAATGTCTAGCCCAATTCAATGATTTATTTATGAGACTCCTAATCTAATTTTTACAGGTATTTATCTTAAAATGTTTAGCGACTTGTTGAGATGTTTTAATTAACGAGCCACTATTTTTTTTAAATAATAAAAGAATACGTCCATTAAAACTATCAGTTAAATACTTTTTGTATTCACCACAAAACACATACTTCATTTTTGGACCCATGATAGCTAAAAAAAAAAATTAGATTAAGTAGTTTACTTTTTGATAAATAAAAAATAATAATATATTAAAATAATGGTAAATAATGATTTCCTAATTCTAAGCATAAAAAATCTTTATAGTTTACAGCTGATTTGTTTTGAATTTTCTATATTTTAAAGTTTTTATCTATTAATATAATTTACAATTGATATCGACCTGTTTAACAAGTCCTCTTATGGCTAGTTATTATTTTTATAATTATTATTGCTATTATTATTATTATTATTATTATTATATATACATATAATAATAGTGCCTAATTTTTTCTTTAATCTATTTAGGAACAAATATTTGTAAAATAGGAACAAATATTTGAAAGTAGTTTCTGGATAATTACTTTTTATCAGATTAATTTGCATAACTTCATAAAACCATCAATATCTATATGATATTGCTTGACAACTTCTTCCAAAGTTCCATTGGTAATATAAGTATCAATCAAAAGTCCTAACTCTGTGAGCATCTTGATATGCATAAACTCTGTGAGCATCTTCTCTAAACTCTGTGTCTAAACTCTATGAGCATCTTCATATGCATAACTCTGTGAGCATCTTCATATGCATAACTCTGTGAGCATCTTCATATGCATAACTCTGTGAGCATCTTCATATGCATAACTCTGTGAGCATCTTCATATGCATAACTCTGTGAGCATCTTCATATGCATAACTCTGTGAGCATCTTCATATGCATAACTCTGTGAGCATCTTCAAACTCTTTGTTTTAAATTTGAATAGGTAGTGTTCAAAATTTTAAAAAAAAATGTCCCTTAAAATTTTCTTTAGGGCTCAATACATTCTTAGTTTCTTCACAATAACTATTACAATAAAATAAATGAAAGAAAAATGCATATAAATAAAAAATTACAAATTTTGTTGCATATAAAATAAGAACGCAAAGACTTGCAGAAGATCAGATGATCTTGTCATCAAGAACCGCTTACAATTGCTAGGCGTTTAAAACAATTTTGTAATGTGTATAAAATAAATAAAGCAGTTCCATTCATTCTATCTAAATATTAGTCCCAAAGTACCGTTTGATCCTCAATATCAATAACATATAAAAATCTTTCTATAGATATCAATACTGTATTAATATATCTTAGAACAACAGAAAGTCTGTGTGCAATATATCAGGGGTGGAGTCAACAGAAATTCTAAAGTATTTTGATTTTTTAACATTTGCTGCAATGACTTCTAAAACTTTTTTGCCATTAATGAAATGAGCTTTAAAAAAACTGTTTTGGAAAGGTATGAAGTTATGCTGGAACCAACATGAACATATTTCTTAATAGGGTCTTAAAGAAAAGGGTCAAACTGCGCAATCAATTCTAAAAGATCAATAAACTTTTCATTACCCATTAAACTATTTGTTTAAACCTCTAAAGATTTTTTCAACTAATGTGCGGGTAACTGCTACTGCTCGTTTTAGATTTCATTCGCCAATATTTATTTATTATTTCTATTCTTTTCTTGTCTCTTTCATTAATTGATTATCTAAAGTATCATCACTTTTGCAAACCAAATAAGCCATCTATGCTTCCATATATTTGCATGATTTTTCATGATATTTTTCCAATCATTCAAACCATTAGTTGTGAGGTAGTAATTGGAAATCTCCAAAGTTTTACACACAAAGTATAAAACTGTTTAATGGCGAATACGTTAGCCATGCATTATTATATTTATTGCCATTTGCTCTTTCTCCAATAAAAATAAATTAGAGCAGATTTGACATGTTTTTTATAATGTTGTTTTAAGAAAAAAATAAGAAATATATTTTTAAGCAAGCCCTTGATAAGAATTATATTTTTAAGCAAGTTCTTGATAAAAGTTATATTTTTAAGCAAGCCCTTGATAAGAATTATATTTTAAAAGACAACTTTTTACTTAAAATTAAAAAAAATATATATTTTTTATAAATTTTTTGTTATCATTTTTTTATTATCTTATTAATATTGTTGTAAAAATTTTAATTTTTTTATAGAGTAATTGTAAGTCCAATGCTTCGGAGCTTTGATGCTGACGGACTGTATTCAAACTTTTGGGGAGCGATGGATGAAAGGGTTAGGTTTTATTTAACTTCTTTTTAAAAAATGTAATTATTTTAGATTCAAAAAAAATATATTTTGTTTTAAAACCTTATTATTTATGACAAATTTAAAAAAATAGAATATAATAAAAAAATGTAAATAAAGTATAAAACAAATAAAAAATTACAAATGTGTGGTTTTGCATCATCCTTTTAGATGATGATAAAAGTTTTTTCTTTATCATGATGTTGTTTGACAAATTTTGTTAATTGTGAATCACATAAAAGGAGCTGTTATAAATTTTATTTTTTTATTCTGTAATTATTTTTTATTTTGTTCTTTATGTTTATTTAAGTTAAGTATTTATTCGAAAATTGTTAAGCTCTTCGTAAAACAATTCTTTCATACATTGAATCTTTTTTACCTTTTTCTATTTTAAACACCAAATCATCACATTGAATTTGGAAATAAACTATATGTTATAAATTTTGATAAAGGCTTTTTTTTGGTTTAAATATTTAAAATTGTTTTAATATTCTCCTATTTTCAAATATTTTTTTAATGTTAACAGGGTTATTACAAGCGTGTCCCAGAATACTTTACATTGCTTAAAAGAGAAACCTTGGGAGTATACTATGTTCCAATGGTGCATTCTACTATGTTGATTGATATGCGTAGTAATTTGACTGATACATTAATGTTTTACCCAATACCTTTATCATATAGTGGTGTCATTGATGATATTCTGGTATTTGCCCAGTCAGCAAAGCATTCTGGTATTTTTAAAAATGTTTTTAGCTTTTCTAATTAATTTTTTGTTATGCCTAATTTTTAAATATTTTATTCGGAGATAAAAAGAGTTAATTTCCATCTGCCACTACACTGCAGTAGCAGTTTTTAAAAAATTTTAACAACTTACTTTTATTCTTTTTTTTTTTTTTTTTAATTTACTTTTTATAAATTATAAATATATGATATGACCAAGGAAGTTGGTCATATATTTATATTTTTTACAAAAATAACATGATACTGAAGGATTGACTGACCAATTTGCATGCGGATAGATAGTATCTTGATATGAAAGTTATCAAATATGCAAAAATAAAAATATCAAAAATTTGCATAAGATACTCATTCAGATACTCAGTTTATGTATATTTCAACTTGATAATAATGAGTGCCTTTATTATATAAAACAATCATGTAATACGTTAAATCAAGCACTAACAAATTAAATAAGCTGATAATAGTTTAAATATGCCAGTAATAAGTTATATATATCAGTAATGAATAAAGTAAATCTCTGAAGCAATTTTAATACATAAGAGGTTGTGCTCATAATCATAATTTATATATATATATATATATATATATATATATATATATATATATACATATATATATAAATATATACATACACAATGGAGCACGTTTGTGGTAGCCTGACCTTACCAGAAAATAATTTTTTAATTACAAAGTTTTAGTTTTCAATTTCAAAAGTATTATTTGCATTTTATTGTTATTAGAATAAGGGGAACAATGTAACAGAAAATACTCCTTTTTTTTCTTATTGTTTATCTGAAATCTGAAGGTCTCCACAGAGCTTGCAATTATATTTACTCATAATCAGCTGTTATAATCAGTTAAAAGTTTATTTTTTTTGCATTAGTTAAAGTGGCTAAGTAAATATAAAATGTTGGGTTGTTGTTGTTTTTTTTTTACAGGAATTAACCTTGCTATATGTAACACTGAAGTATTTGGTTTTCTTTTAAATCCATGCGCAGAGGACTGGACTCTTGAAGATAAAAAAGATTTCTTTAGCGATGTTTTTCTTAATTACGCAAGTAATTACTTAGCTTTATAAATTTTATTTTTAACTTAAATTTAATTCATTTTAAATTTATACCAATAATAAACATTTTTATCATATTTTGTTTTTTTATACTGCTATTTACATATTTACTACAAAAAAGTTGCTATTTAGCGGAGGTCATATGTACTACAAAAAATTATTTTTTATTGGAGGTCGTATGTACTTGAAAAAATTGCTTATTAGTGGAGGTCATATTTACTATAAAAAATTATTTATTAGTGGAGATCATATTTCATATATTCAGATTAAAATGAAGTGTATGGTGTTATATGAATCAAGTTTATTTTCTTGGATATTACTCTTTGCTAAATTTGAAAAGCCAAACTTACATAGAGAAACACATAGAGATTTTGCTAGATGTTTAAAAGTTTAGATGTTTTTTAGGGGTTGAAATGATTTTTAGGGGTTAAAATGGTTATTAGGGGTTTTGCTGAAACTGTGTTAGTAAAAAAATATTATAGGGTTATTTAAAAAAAAAAAGTGATGTAAAATTTTTGAATTTAGAATAATGACATATGGAACATATGCATACATTTTTTTTTTTTTTTTTTTTATATATTATTCACCTCCCCAAGGCCCGAGGGGGGCCACTACAGTCGAGGAGGATACTCATTTTTTTATTTTTTTTATTTTTTTATTTTTATTTTTTATTTTTTTTTATTTTTTTTTTAGTCCTTATTCGTGGTGCAACCCTCTCTCAACTCTTTAACTCCGAAACACAAAGCTTGCCAAGCAAGGCCGCTGCGCGGAGAAACTAAGTTGAGCGCGGTACTTCCAGGGACGTGGTGGGAGTCGAACTCCGAACCTCTCGCTTACAAAGCGAGCGCTCTTACCACTACACCACTACCGCATTTTTTTATGTATGTTTGATATGTCATTATTCTTAAATCAAAGTCATTTAACTCTGTAATGGTATATTTGGTCAAGTCTTTTTTGTGTTTTTGAAGCTTAATTTTATAAAACCTTGAAATTTTTTTCAGTAAATAAAGAATCTTTGTTTCTAGTTGGTCAACATTATCAGTAACTTAGCCATTTATGTACACTTCTTGTTTAAGAGTTGTCCAAAAATCCTCAAGAGGACATAATTCTGGCACAATGTCTTTTTGTACCAGTGGTATCATTTGTGTTTTTATCCAATTTGTTGCTAATTCAGCATAGTGTGATGAGACTAAAGCAGGCAAAGATACATATTTATGCTTTGATATTCCTAAATATATAGAACATTGATTGATATCCATTTTACTTGGTCTAACGTTAATTTTACTTCTTTTGGTAGGTAGCAAGCTGGACACAAACTTTTGACTTCAGTTTTGTTGTAAGTGCCAGAATTTGTTATTTAATAGTGACTTTCTGTTAGAAAGTGTCTGTCAGAGTTATTTAAATAATACAAGTCATTACCAGTTGTTACTTTTTGTGGGAAGTTTCTTTCTAATGAACAAAAGGACTTTTCAGTCTTTTTGTTTGTTTATCGCATAAAATAGGCTTCTTTATATTCCTCTATATTCCCTGAATGGCTTTAAGGCTACAATTGAAGTTTTTAGAAAATTCACTTTGTGTTTAAACATTTTTAAAGTTCATGATCTTTTCTTTGGATTGTTAATTTTATTTGATTACTTTCTCTTTTTGTTCCAAGTGGTTTTTCTCATTCTGGGGATCAGGTATGTCAATATAAAATTATAAAAGAATTTAGTGGGCAAAATAGTTTTAATTTTAAAAAGTCACAAGCAAATATTTTTTATAATGGTGAACTTGACCGTCTGAACCTAGTTTATTGATTTATGACATAGATTGAAGTATCAGATTGTTAGGATGGTCAGATTTTTTGGATGGTCAGATTACTAGGATGGTGTCAGATTGCTAGGAAGGTGTCAGATTGTTAGGATGATGTCAGATTGTTAGGATGGTCAGATGATTATAAGTTAATCTATATTTGGCTTTTATCTAGATAATTGTAAAAAATGTTTTTTCAAAATTGTAGGTTGAGCTTAAATTGCAGACAACTCTAAGTGCCATGTAATTGAAGTTATCATTTTTTGTGTTAAATTTCTAGAATGCTTTCAGGTCTAGAGCAATTGGTGACAGACACAGAGAACTAAAAGTTGCCTTTTAGATCTGTGTAAATTTGATTATCTGTAGTTTCTACTTGTAGTTTTTAATTATATGCCTGTAGTTTCCAATTTTACTTTTGTTGTTAAATTGCTTCATCTGATATATTGAATGATAAAAATGAAAAATATTTATTGATCTAAATATTACTTTTATTTTTTAAATATTGATGGAATTATTTTCCATTATTTCTCTGATAATTACAGCTTATATTTGAATATTAGCATATAATGAACCACTTGAAAGAAGTGTTAATGTACCACATTCGTTTCCTGTACCATCCTATGGAATCTTTGATGAGGTATTTAAATAAATATTGAGTTTTTGGTAAATGTTTGCAGTTATATTGTCAGTAACTATAGTATTTTTTTATTGTAGATATTTATTTTAGATGTTATTTATTAAATATATTTAGATATTTATTATTTGTTATAGATATTTGTAATAAACTTAAAACGCAGACAAGATCGCTTTAAAAAGATGTCTTTTTTACTTAAAGAATTAGGTTTTAAATTCAGACACTTCGAGGCAGTAGATGGAAGGTACCATGGAGTCTTTGCTTACCTTTTTCAAATAAATAAATTAAAAATGGTTTTTTATTTTATTAATTTTTTTTTTATCCTTTTTTAGGGAACTTTCTGCAAAAAAAGTTAAAGGAATGGGAATATTTCCTTTGGAAGGATTTAAAGATCCATACTTAGAAAGGTAATTTGATATCCCCTCATTAAAAGAGCTATATACTTCTCCTACCTATCTCTATTTATCAACTATTTACACATTTCAAGATTTTGAGAAAGAAAATTCATTTAGACCAATGACACTTGGAGAAATTGGCTGTTTCTTAAGTCATTGGAGAATTTGGAATGAAGTGAGATTTTTAATTTGTCCTGTTTTTTGTGGTCATCTCTGTTTATTTTCTTATTATTCTTTGTTTCTTTTGTTTTAGATAGTTGATCGCAGTCTTGATATGGTCCTTGTTCTTGAAGATGATGTTCGATTTGAATCTGGTTTTAATAAAAAACTACACCAGTTATTGATTTCTGCTGATGAAATACAAAAAAATCAACCCTGGGATTTTATGTTAGTTTTTTCATTAATTTTTTTTTTCTAGTTTCAAACTTTCAAAACTTAATTTTTCCAATTTTTAAATCCTTAGGTACTTAGGTCGTAAGCGAATGTCATCACAAATGGAATATTATGTGGAAGGTTCTGATAAAATTGTATGGGCAAAATACTCCTATTGGACTCTAGGTTATATTATACGATTATCAGGTGCAATGAAACTAATTGCTGGTGATCCACTAACAAAGATGCTTCCTGTTGATGAATACATACCAATCATGTTTGATAATCATCCTGAGTGAGGATTTATTTTAGCTTTTAATAATATAAAGTTTTAAATATAATTTATATATATATATATATATATATATATATATATATATATATATATATATATATATATAAATATATATATATATATATATTTAAACAATTTTAAATTTTACCTAATAAATTAAAAATGTATAGTCATTTATATTGATTATTTATATTGATTAAATTCACAAATCTCTGCTCCGTCATAACTGCCTATTGTTACATCAAAGCAGTCATGTATCTTTTTTGGAACTTGGAAAAAGAAAAACATACATAACTGCTTTGATGTAACAATGGGCAGTTATGACAGAGCAGAGATTTGTGAATTTGTTGAACTATACATTTTTGATTTATTAAGTAAAATAATCAATATAAATGATTTAGGCCTTTATTGTGATGATGGTTTAATAGTAATGCGTAAAAAATCTGGTCCACAGCTCGATAAAATTAGAAAAGACAGAGATTTTTAAAAATTGTTAACCTTTCTGAAAATTCGTAATTCACATTTAACCTCTATGAAAATTCGTATAAGCCTTTCAAAAAACCAAACGATGAATTCTTGTATATTAATGTTAACTCAAATCATCCACTCCAAATTCTAAAATAAATCTCGATTTCAATCAATAACAGGCTAAACCAAAACTCCTCTAATGAAAATGTATTCAATTCCTCTAAACGAATATTTGAAGATGCCCTTAAAAAAAGTGGTTTTAAAAATTTTGAACTAAAATTTGATCCTGAAAAAAAGAATACAAAAAAGCGAAATAGAACTAGAAATGTAATTTGGTTCAACCCCCCATATAGGAAAAATGTTTCCACTAACATAGGAAAAGTGTTTTTAAAATTGGTCAATAAGTATTTCCTGCCCTCTTATAAAATTTTTAATCGAAATACAATAAAAATTAGCTACAGTTGTACAAAAAATATGGAAAGAATTATAAAAGGTCACAATAACGCTTTGTTAAACAAAAAAGAAATCCTAAATGAAAAAACTACAGAAAATTGTAATTGTAAACGAAAAAACAATTGTCCAAGTTGTTTATCAAAAAATGTGGTATGTAAATGTGTTGTTTCCTCCAAGAATGTACCTGATAAACAATATATTGGCATAACAGAGGGTGAATGGAAAAAAACGCTTTTCCAATTATAAGCAATCTTTTAAAAATAAAAAGTATTCAAAAAACACCATGCTGTCAAAATATATAGGGAATTAAAAGATAAAAATATTGATAATTTTATACTGAATTGGTCCATCCTTAAAACAGCGCCTGCATATAACAATATTTCCAAGAAATGTATACTATGCCTACAAGAAAAATTTGAAATAATTACACATGCAAACCAAGAATGTTTATTAAACAAAAAATCGGAATTAATTTCTAAATGCAGGCACGAAAATAAGTTTCTCCTAAAAAAACTATAAAAATAAATGAGCTCAAATAATAGTTACTTCAAGTAATCATTTCCAAAAAATTCTTTTTATAATAGTTTCAGCAAATTCCACAAATGTGTGAAAATTTACAGTAGTTAAGACATTTGCGACTTCCTGTAATTTAATTTTTGGTATAAATTGAAGTTTTATTAATTTGATCATTTATTTCTTTCATGAGTCTATTAATGAAACAGTGTAAAATGAGAAAAAAAATTTTTTTAACTGATTTTCTACTAATTTATAATTGCTCTGTTCTTTAAGAACAATGAGCACTTTATTTTGTAGAGTACATTTTAAAATTGTTTAAATATATATATATATATATATATATATATATATATATATATATATATATATATATATATATATATATATATATATATATATATATATATATATATATATATATATATATATATATATATATATGTATTAGATCCATAAATAAATACACTTAAAAACAGTTTTAATAAAGTTTATTCTGAAAAATAGTCTCCTTCAGCAAGAATAACTTTTTCCCATCGTGAAACAAGCTGGTATATTCCATTTTTATAAAAGTCTTGAGTTTGGTAGCTAAAAAATTGAATTTACTCATTTTCGAGATCTTCTCTATTTCGAAACTGTCGATTTCTTTAAAGATTTTCCAAGGCCAAAAACAGGTGATAGTCGCTTGGCGCAAAGTCTGGTGAATACGGAGGGTGAGGTAGAATCTCCCATTGTAAACGTGCTAGAGTTTTCCGCGTGATTTTTGCGGTGTGCGGTCTGGCGTTGTCCTGGTAGAATACAACACCTTTTCTGTTTGCCAAAGCTTTTGTTTTTGGTGAAGAGCAACCGAAACTCTGCCCAATTGGGTTGAGTATATCTTAGCAGTAATGGTTTGTCCACTTGGTAGCAACTCATAGTGATCGATACCTGCTGTAGTCCACCATACACGCAGTAAAACCTTTTGTTAGTGAATGCTTGGTTTAGGAGTCATCGGTACTGGATCGTTACTGGCTAGCCAATGATATGTTCGTTTTTTGTTGCAGTACATAATCCATTTTTCGTCGCACGTCAACATCCGGTCAAAAAATGGCACTAAATTGTGGCGGGAAAGCAATGAAGAACAAATGGTTAAGGGCCGTAGCTTGTTTGTTTCACTCAACTCATAAGGTACCCATTTGCTCAACTTCCAACGTTTTCCAAGTTGGTGCAAATGTAAACGAATAGTTTCATCACTCACATTAAATCTTAAGGCAAGGTCCTGATATGTTAGACTGGAGTCCTGCTCGATTGCCAGCTTGATATCCTCGTTGTTTACGATGGATGGTCTTCCAGATCTTGGTTTATCTTCGAGGTTTTCATTTCCAGAAGAAAATTTTTTAAACCACTTTTGACTCGTCCGTTCTGCTATGGTACCTTCCTCAAAAGCAGCGCATATCCTACGACAAGCTTCTGCAGCTTTGGTTCCAAGTTTGAACTCATAAAGTAAACAGGCGCGAATTATCGCATCTGACACAGCAATACTCCATTTAAGACTTTTAAATTTAAAACGCACTAATAAAACTTATGAAACACACTGATTGATTCTCCTTAAAACAAGCTTTAATTTATATGCAAAATCATCCCCCCTTCCCACAACCAGTTTTCTTAATACATTTCTTAGAAATAGGCAATTAGGATAAACCGCACAAACTTTTTTGGTTGCCTGATATATGTATATATATATATATATATATATATATATATATATATATATATATATATATATATATATATATATATATATATATATATATATATATATATATATATATATATATATATATATATATAAACATTTTACTAGCCTGTGCATAAATTTTTTACTTATAGGACAGAATTTAAGTTAAAGTTTGATAACCGTAATCTTATTGCTTTTTCGGCTGAACCTCTTCTAATGCACCCTACGCATTATGTTGGTGAGATGGGTTATGTGAGTGATACTGAAGATACACTTTCAATAAAGGAAGAAGATGTAAAGCACTTTAGAGAGAAAAAAAAATTTATATTGCATTCAAATATACAACAGGATCAAAGAGGCGAACTTTAAATTTTTTCCAAAAATTTGTTTGAGAATATTTTTACATTTTTAGAGAATATTTTTACATCTCTTGAGCGTTTTCTAGTTATGTTTTGAAAAAAATTTTTTAATTACAATATGAACATATTCTTTTGAAAAATAAATAATTATAATATATTGAGCGTAAATTTTTAGATACATAGACATTTCTTTATAAACAGTTATAAATATATTTCTTCATATATGAAATTTTTATAAATGTGTTTATTTATTTATTTAGATTATAAAAATGTATTTTAAATTTTTTCATATCTTTTTAAAAATTTTCTGTATATCGATAGTATTTTTTAAAATAATATATTCTTAATATGTTGTTTTCATTTGTTAACTTTTTAGTTGCATGTAAATTTAAATATTTTTACTCGTTATGTGTAATTTAGTGTTTAAATGATTTTACATTAGATAAAATGGCTAATCTACCATCCGCATCTAATCGTAATCATCATCACCATCGCACAGTGTGCCCAGAATGTGGTTTTTTGGAAAAAATTCATAAATCCGTTATTTGTTAATGAAATCTTGTGAAAACTTTAGTATATTACTTTTTTGGGCTGAAGAATCTGATTCTGAGGTTAGTTTTTACGTGTGGGCACTCTGACCCAGTAAATGGGGCAACAGTGGGGGAGGGGGAGGGGCGCCGAGAGTCATGCTCTTACTTTTTTTAAAATTTTCAAATAAACTATAAAATATAAATTAAAAAATAAAATTTTTTTTGAAAAAATTTGTCTTCCACCGCCCCCCGCCCTATATAACAAATAGCCTCTCGATCCCCGTGACCAGTAAGCTCATAGCTAGCTAGGTTGCTTGGAAAAGGATATCATATCCAATTCATAATGAAATATGTTTGACTAATAATAATTTCAAGAAACTCATAATGAAATGAATTTGAGTTTATAATAATTTAATATTAAACACAAATATACACAGATATTAATCTTATTGATTTTATATGGTCACAGAAAACATTCTTGAATTATCATTTTTTCTTCAGTAAATATGTTGTTCACGTCTACTTTACACCCTCTTGTGGTATGTCCGAATTTTCCACATAATCCACATTGCAAAAGTCTTTTTTTACTGGCAATAATTGGATGTGTTCTTATCATCAGTCTGCAGTAAATGTCATGTGTATTAATTTGCAAAGACATCTGTCTGGCTTTACAACTTGTTCCTGATTTATAAGCCTTAATGTATTTGTTCCAACTTTCGCTTGACTGCTCGGAGTACTTAGCAATGGGTGATCCACCTGTAAGCATAAACAGTTCCCAGGCATGTGCACACATTTGATGTACGCTGGGGCTGAGCATAGCCCATGGAAATGTCTGTTTATGGAATATCATCAATCCATAATCAACTTCTTTAACTTTATCAGGATCAACTTTTTTGCTAACATCAACATGCTGATTAATGCTAAGTAGTATATTGAACTTAGATAACAAAGTCGAGAAGCTATCTTGGTCTTCTGTTTTAAGAATTATGGAACAGATTGACTTTCTTTCTTTTGGACTAAAAAAACGATCTGCTAATGGTCCATTGTTAGTGTTACCACCACTAGAAGTAGAAGAATCAAGAAGCATTCCTGTTTTTCACGTACGTTTTGAATAACTTTTTTTTTTGCTGTTTTCAGAGCAGTTTTTACCTTTAAGTCCTGCTCAGACCATGTATGGGTTTGTGACCATACATGGTCTGAGCAGGACATAAAGGTAAAAACTGCTCTGAAAACAGCAAAAAAAAAAGTTATTCCAAACGTACGTGAAAAACAGGAATGCTTCTTGATTCTTCTACTTCTAGTGGTGGTAACACTAACAATGGACCACTGTCTGAAAATTTTGTATCACCACAATGTGATACAAAATTTTCAGACAGTGGTCGAGTGCACGAAGCTTTTGATGCAGAATGGCAAAAAATTTTACATCTGATTCAACTATAGGTTCATGGCATTGTCCATGTCTTTCTGTATCTTTGTACAAGATTTTGCCATTTTCTAGTCTTCTCCAGGTACTGAGCACATCATTGTAATTTTTATCTATGGTGAACCCATGTAGTATACATACCAGGTCATTGGCATCACTTCTGGAACATTTGCAGTTGTGACAAAAAGCTCCAGAATCACCCACCAATAAGTCTACCATTTTGCCATCAACCATACTAATCTCTGTTTTTACAAATATTTGTAACCCATTTTTTGAAAGAATAGGCTGAGTTTCATTTTTAGGCAGTTGACTCAGAGTTGCTTTAAAATACTCCTTAACACTCTCCCTAGTTTCTTTTGCTTTCACTAGAATAACAGGCCTGGCAAAAGTAATAGAGTTAGGGGTTGGATTAGTCCAGATTACTTGGTTTTTTGAATCTTTAATTTCAAGAGGACACCAAAAGGAACAAATATAATTTGTTCCCTTTAAGTCTGCATCTTGAGGATCGGAAAACTGATGACGATAATTGTGATTTCCAGACCCATCAAGTCCAAATTTACCCTCTTCATGTATAGAATGATTTTCAGCACAAAACTCGGATATATCTAGTAGAGACTCAACAGTGTCTTTGATAACATTGTTCACAGGGGATGAAGTTTGCTTGTCGTCACTGCTTAATTCTTTTGGTAGCAAAGTACGTTTAAAGGTATCTACATCATTCCTTGTTGGCAACATTAGTTTTGGGAGAAGCTCAAGTCTAAGTTCCTAGGGAAATATACAAAATTTAAACGTACAATTATAAAAACAATTAACTACAACAGTATTTGATTGCATACTTTACCTGATATTTATTTATGGATAGATCCAAGTTGTAAATTAAAGCAATTGCTTCCTGTACCGATATTGTTGAAAGTTTTACTCCTTCCATCTTCCCCCATCTTTTTTCACATCTTTGGACAACTTCTTTTAAGTATTCTGATTTATCTACACCTTGTTCACTCGCATGTTTTTCCACAATGTCCACAAAATCATCCAGAATTTTGTTGTATGTACGTTTTTCAGGTTGATCACTGGATTAAATGATAACGTTTTATGAAAAGTAAAAAAATAGCTACTGGGTGTCCCAAATAACATGATGCTTAAGAAATTCAAATAAATGTCAACAGTTAAACTTTTATCTTAGTCTTTTTGATTTCCGTCCTCTTTTAGCTTGTGGAGCTCCATCTTCTTCTACATCACCCCTGGATGATGATGAGGCTGCAACAGGTAGATTTCCAGGCAGTTTTATCCCAACTTCGTTTCTCCAAATTTCCAATTCGGCCACAAGTTTATTTTGTTTCAACTTTGAATATTTTTTTACATGTCTTTCAAATTGCTTTAGAATTTTCTTGATGTTATCTTTTTCATCTTCTAAAGTTAGATTATGTCTCAATTTGATTGTTTTTAAAATTAGCTTTGATTTTTCCAATGAACTTAATTTGATGTTCAAGGTTAGTAAAATTTCTTCTAATTCTCCTTTTTTTTATCAATAACATTTTATCACATGTAATCAACAGGTATTCCTGAATCGTCCGTGAAAGTTTATTTTCATAAATTACGCAACCTCAAATATCAAACTTGTACGAACAAATAAAATTCAAACTTATATTACTCAATTTCCGGGGATAACCGGACTGTGTAATTTTTACACATAAAAATAGAAAGTCTACATTGAATGAAACATTTGAGTTTGTTTGCGGCCTCCTGCGGCCTTTTTTTTCCTGTGACTTTGTTTTTAAAAAAAATTAATATGTTTTCATATATTTTAGAATTTTTTTAAGTATAAACAAAACTGCACAAAACAAATTTTTAAACTTCAATTTCAATTTTTATTGAAGTAATTCACAAATTAAATATTATTTACAGACCAGGATAGAATTTTTTTTTAAATTTATGGAGTCAATTTTGATATATAGCGTTTCAAAGTTATTGTTAAAAAACAGTATTGGTACAGTTTTAATACAAATATTTTGAGTCAACTTTTTCTTCAACTTCAAACAGCTATAAAAACAAAATGGTTTGATGAATTTATAATTTTTTTTTTGCCATGACCTACATATGTCTTACACAACATAAATTTATAATTTAAAGTGAAAAAATAAAAGGTCAGAAAAATGAATTTTTTCATGTCCTGGGCACACTGTGCATCGTCATCAAGCTTTTGTCTTTCCCTCTTATGCTGTTTCTCTAATATAAACAATCTCGAGTATCTTCTTTCCTTAACTAAAGCTCATTCATATGCAATTATATGCAACGCACTCTCTCCAAGTTTTCTTACCTCTCCTACTGCTACCTCTCTACATGTTGATATCCAGATCACTTTGATTTTCTCTAAAAAACGTTGTTCGATGCAACGTTTTTTCTAATCTCTGTCTAAAGTTAGGGCTCTTTTTCTTGTCTTGTTAGAATCATACCACACATTCAATCATCATCTTTTGTTTTGGCAAATATTACACCATATAAATACTAAAGTTTTCATAAATTTGTAAGGATATTCTATGGCAGCATACAAATAGCAAACAGTAAATAATATAAAACGATCCTGTTTGATGCTAAGCTCCATATTTTTTAGTTTACTAAATCTTGTATCTTATCTCAGATGTTAGGTTCTAGAGACTTTTAAAAAATCTTCGATAGTTTCATTAATTAAAGTAAGTCTAACATTCCATCTACAATTCTTGGTTCTGATCTTAATACTTCTCTTCAGAATAAGGCAGAATTATTTGCAAATTATTTTCCTTCTAATATGAGTCTTAAATCTAATGGCCATACTCTTCCTACCATTACGGTTAAACATTAACCCACTGTTAAACATCCTAATCACTTCTGATGATAATTTTTCAATAAATCTACGGTTTGTGGTTTTGACAACATTTCCATCATAGTCTTACAAAAGTTTTCCCCTGAACTCTCTTCAGTTCCCGCTACATTATTAAACACTGACCTTTTCAACTATTCTTCAATTAGTCTTCTGTCTATTTTAGTTTTTTTATATAAAGTTTTTGAGATTATTAAAGAATTTCTTTCTGATCGCAGTATCAAAGTCATCCTCGAAGACCTACAGTCGTGTGACAATTTATTATGGCCACCCACAATTTTTTACATTCTCAAGTTTCAGAGTCTATTATTTTAATTTTTTTTGTGATTTATGTGATTATATAAAGCAATTTTTATTTAAAAATTGGGTATTATATTGACAAATAAAAAGCATTTAATAAGTTGGTAATAAATTTTATTATTTAAAAAGTACTACTAATATATTCAAGGTCAATATTTGGTGATTGCCCCTTTTGCCTCTATAATTACAAAAACCCTTTTTGGCATGCTTTTGATGCATTTTTCAGTCATTTCCTTCAAATTTTTTTTATGGTTCCAGCGATGAATAATTCTTTCTATTAAACACACTTTATTTTTAATATTTTCTTTAGATATTTGCTTCTTTAGGAGCCCCTAAACATTTTCTAAAGGATTTCGGTCAGGAGAGTTTCCTGGTCAATCAAGTAATGGGATATTCTGTTCTGATAGATATTTTTAAATTAATTTAGCTGTGTGACATGGTGCCCCGTTCTGCATGAAGGTTTTTTTTTTCACATAGATCAAACTATTCTGCTAATTGTGAAGACAATCTTTGTTCCAGGACTTTTTTATATTGTAACTGATTCATTATTCCCTCGACAATATAGAGCCTCCCCATTCCCCTTCCGCATATCACTGACCAGATCATCACAGTGATGGGGTGTTTAACAGTTTGAATGATGCAGTCCAATAAGTATTCCCCCCCCCCCCCTTTATATCTTTTTACGTATTGAGCCTTCTTTGTTAATACTAGGAAAGTACTCTCGTCGCTAAAGCATACCTTAAAATATTATACAAGGATTGTTAAGTGAATTTTTAAAGTTTGATATAAGAAAGTGGATAATTTAAAATCATTTAAATTAATTTTACCATTCTGTTAAATTCCTGTACTTTCTTGGCTACTTCAACCCATTTTGCATTATTATTGGTGTCAGTTTAGGTTTCTTAGCAGGACAACGTGAAACGTAACCGAGATCGTGCAGGCTACGTTGAACCGTTCTCTTTGACATTTTAACTCCAGGTTGGTCCAGCTTTTTAGTTATTTCAATGTTGGTAGCCTGTCTATTTTCTAGAATAATCTTAGTATTCTTTCCCTGCATGATGTTAGGATTCTCTTCTTTTGACATTTGCCAACCCTTTTTGGCGTCAAGTTCTCCATATTAGCCATTTTTGAGTGTATATTTTGTACAAAAACCCGCGAAATACCACATTTTCTGGCAATTTCTCGTTGAGAAAGATTAGTATTTATTAAAAGTGCCCTGATTTCAGCAGTTTTTTGTGGTAACAAGTCCTTTTTTCCCCCATAACTAAAATAAAATATCACATTTCAGTACTACAGTTTAGAGTCAGCTTTGGTACTCATAACTTTGAAAATATCGAATCAAATACAATTATTTTTACTTTAAAATATAGAGAAATATTTAAGAAACAATATTTTTACTGACTTGAATAAATATTTTAAAGATAACCTAATAAAAGAATTCAAAACTCTGGTAATAAATCTCAACAAGTGTACAGCGAAAAGATTATAATTACGATCACATCATACAAAATGGCTGTCAAAAGTGACTGTGTTGCCACTAGCAAAAAAAAAAGCACTGACTTTATGAGTTAAAACCTTATTTTGAACAAAAGATTACTTTTCAATAAAAATTTTTTACTCTATATCTGAAAAAAATAAGATTAAACATCAAAATAATCAAAACTCATAGGTGGCCATAATAAATTGTCACACGACTGTACACTCATCTTTATTTCCAGTAACTTTAGGGTTACCGTAAGGTTCTATATTTGCTCATGTATTGTTTCTTATCTATAATAACAACCTTACCGGCAGTCTAAATTTTTTTCTGACTTGTCTTGGCGAATAGTCTTTACTTTTTATTCGCTTATAGCGATCAGCCGATCTTTAATCTGATTTCCCTTCTGTAACAATTTGAGGCTCGCAGTGGCTTGAGGATTTTAACTCCAACAAAACATTGTCGTAAGGTTGCATCTCTTTATTTTTTCTAAAAATTGTTACCTTGCTTTTTAACCATATCCTTCGTTTTCTAGTAACTCATAACTTATTAGTGGTTGCTTGTTATCTATTTGGAAGCAAACTAGTTTGTAAAAGCAAAAGAAACTTTTATAGGAGAAGCAGGTCCGCCCCGAAGAGGTCTTACATGAGGGGGGTGGGATGTAGGTATTTTTTTACTAACTAGAGACACAAAAAGTCCTCAATATTTGCAATTTGCGAACTATAGCTCAAACCTTGCTCAATTTGCCAACTTAAATGCTTATATGACAGCTTTTGGGAGAGGGGGTACCCCTCCTTTCCTTCGGGATGACCCAGAGGTCATTCAGAGCGCAATCATAAAGAAACTTTTATAAAAGAAGTGCAACCATAAAAAATTGCTTTGAATTTCACAATTTCACAACATTTTTTTAGACTTAAGAAAATTTTAAAAATTTTTTAGAAAATTATAAAGCATCTATTCCACAACCTCACAGTATTCAAAATGTATCTAGTTATGATTTAAGATGTTTTAATTGATGTTGGTGCTATCATACCAATTTTCTTAACTAGAACACGTTTTTTGCTGCAAAAAGAAAATCATTAACAGAAATATAAATTTTTAAAAAACAGGATCAAGCTCTTTGTCGTCATACAGTTGCGCGTGACAACAAAGTGCTTAATCCTGTTTTAAAATTCGATAATTACTTTTCGATATTTACTCAGTACTGAGTAATTATCGAATTAGAATTTTTTTTATCAGTTAAAAAGTTCTAAATAAAACATGAGAAATTTTTGTGTTATAAATCCGTTTTCAGTCATTGCAATGTGTGAAATTGGAAATGGATATTGTGCATTAAAAAAACTCTGTAGTTTTTTAAATTTATCACTATTTCAAAAATGTATTTATCAAAATTTATTACTGGCTTCATATATTGAGGGCGATTGAATTCTTTTCAGCAAAATGTCATTTTTTTCGATTTTTTGTGCAAATTCTGAGCAGTTATAATTTCTTAAATTTTATTTAATGAACAAAATAGTTGCTAACGTTTTCGTTGTGAAGTTTTCTCATCACGTTCCTAATAACAAATTGTTATAAGATAAAAAATTATAACCCATCGCTTGTCATATTTGACAGACTGTAAGTCCCAAGAAGAAAAGTTTTGTGCAATTTAAATTAGTTTTTCGAATTTGGTCAAACAATTCATTGTCATCAAATGTGAACTCTAATGATGTTTAAAAAAAAAGTTATAGTTTTAATAAATTCAAACCATATAACTTTACAGTTAGGTAAAGACCATTTAAAAACTTCAACCTGGTTAAAGTGACGTATCCACTCGTCTATATACTCTAGACAGACACAGTAAAAAATGTCTACTTCTTTCAGAAATAGGTTTTTCAAATAATGACTACTTTCTTCGGTAACTTGCAAATGCTGTCTTACCATGAAAGGTAGAAATCTTTCTTCATATTTAGATTCTATATAGTCTTTTAAATCTTTAAATACTACAGCAACTTCAGGAGTGGAAACATCGCCTTTCACATCTTTTTTTACCGTGTTATAAAAACATTGGCTCGTAAACAAAAAACTTGAATGTGAACAAAAAACAGTACTATTTCACCCATTTCATTATTTTCTAAATTTTCTAAACTTAAAAAGTATGATCTTAATGATATAACTTAAGCTTTTGATAGTTGGTAGTAACCAAAACGGTAAAACAAATTTGAGTAATAGTTATCTCCACATCAATTAATAAACAACTAGATAACAAGGGCAGATTCATAAGAGAGCGACAAGGGCAATGGGGGCAATACCTCCATTGCCCTCTTCGTATGGATCGCTTCCCTTCCTTCTTATTTGATATTTTGAAAATAATTTTTTTTGTAAACTTACATATTTAACTGAACGATTGTTTGAAAAACGGAATTAAATTAAGGAGGCTGTTTAAATGTGATAAAATTTTTTAATAACTTTGTATAGTGAAACAAAAATTGTACTGATATCGATATATAACGTAATTTTATAGTTACATAGATTAAGACAGTGAAAAACTAATATACTAAAAAAATCAACTAAGACACTTGAAAATCTAACTGTCCCTGGAGCCGCCCTTGCCAGATTCAGTTAGGCCTGTAAATCGAGCCGAAACGAGCCAAGCTTGCCAGGGCTCGGCTTGGCTTGTTTACATATTAAGAGTGTTCAGGCTCGGCTCGAGCTCGTTTTGAACATGAGATTCTTTGTTTGAGCTCGGCTCGTTAAGGATTAGTATTGTTTGGGCTCGGCTCGTTTTACATGTTGCTTGAGCTCGACTGGTTTAAAACTCGAAATATTATTGTAACCTGTTAGTTTAAAGCTCGTTTAGTAAAAAAAATTGTTCGTTAAAGGCTCGTCTGTAAATAATGCAAGTCCAAATCAACAAACAATATAAACAATCCTACAGTCTATTAAACATGCAAATAAACAACATAATGAAATAAGATACCACAAATCTAATAGTTCAAAATAAAAGTTAAATCTAATAGTTCCATGTTCAAACTTAATGTTCAAAGTTCAAACATAATGTAAACTCTCACAAACATAATAATTCCTATTAAACACTGCACTGTAATAGTTCAAATTACATTTTCACAAAAAAAAATTTTATATATTTACTTTTCTGTTTTGCATAATTTGTACACTCTTAAATTCATTAAAGATGGTCTAAAACATATTGGGCCTGTTGGCAAATGACAATAGTCAATACCCGTTGGGCACAGGACGTAAAAAAGACGTCTTTTAAACGTCTATTGAACGTTTTGGACGTCTTTTGAACGTTCAAAAGACGTCTTATTTAGGTCCTGTGCCCACTGGGTAGCAGCCTCACGTAATTAAATTGTTTATATTAATCAATTATTTAGTGTAATAAGAGTTATATAGGTCATATCTCATATGGTTACACTAACACTATATTTTTATTATATACTAATATATATAATATCACAATTTTATTTATTACATATATATTTTTATAATATAAATAAATATATATATATTCGAGCTTTAATTGAGTCTATATGAACGAGCCTATGATGCTCAAGCTCGGCTCGTTTAATAAACGAGCCTAATTTTTTGTTCAAGCCCGGCTCGTTTACCATTCGAGCCGAACATGAAGGAGCTCTTGTCAAGCCGATCACCGAGTCGTTCACGAACACGCCAGGATTTACAGCCCTAGATGCAGTGTTTATTGAGTTTGAAAAAATGTCAGTATTGCAACCGATGCCAATGATTTCACGGTTTAGCGTGACGATTAACGTTTAATTAATACTGTTATTATCGTTTCGTTTCAAACCTCCAAAATTGGTATTGGTTTTTTCTGCAGAAATAGCCAAAGTTTTTAAAGAAATGCTGTTGGCGCTAATGCATTTAAAGATTTTTGGTAAAATATCTGATGTGAAGTTTATGAACTGAAGTTGTTGAAATTTCAACCGCCAAAATAGTTCTTCTGGCAGTGACGATATTACGAGCAGCAGAAAAAACTTTCCAAAGTTTATTTTTCTTAATTTTATTTAGGTGCTCGTAAATAAAAAGTCTTTACAGTCTTACCACATAGCCTCGCGGAAGAGCATTTAATTGGAAGTTCACGCCTTCTTCCTAACCGATGCACAGTGGGCCAGGTGGTGGACAAAACCTAAAAAATAAATATTTATTGTGTTCAAAACCAAATATTAAAACATATTTTTAATATTCTAATTTAAAGTTTTGAAAATTGTTTTGAGTATAATAGTATCTTTTAAAGCCACAAAAATTGGTTGCAGGTTCATGTATAATGAAAAACTTTTTTTTTTTTAAAAAGCGTGAAATTTTTTTTTTTTATACATTGCTATACATGCTATAATAAACAGTAAAAATTTTATAAGCTTACGGAAATTTTATATATTTAAAAAAAATTTATATATTTGAAATATTTAACAGTAAAGCTATTCGATAAAAATCTAAAGTAAAGATCAGTCTTTATAACACACTTATAATCTGGCTTTAAAATAACGAGGTGAATTTTTAACTTTTATTACCTTTATTTTGCACAAAAAGTGTCATATAATTTAGGGAACTTACGAGAACCTATATTAAATACTTGAACTAGTAAATGTAATATGTATACAATCGATTTAAACTAAATACATTGTCCCTAACTTCCCCTTTTGGGTTTCTTTAATATTTCCAAACAATGACTTGTAATTTATTTTATTTGCATGAAATCAACTTTTATTTCTTGTAAACAAAAATACATATAATTTTGTTTTTTATTTAATTTCATACAAATTGCACTGTTTACTTAACAATTTTTTTGTTTTTTTGTTTAGTAATAAAATAAAAATTGGTGACATTTTTTATACAACAAAATAAACTAGTTCCTAATGATATACCATTCTTTTCATTGAAATTAACTGTTCTAGTTTCTGCAGATATCAAACTAGAGGATTCTGAGTGAAAAACTTTATAAAATTATAATGTAAAAAGTTAATAGCTGCAAACAATGATAATTCTCATTTTGAGAGAAGTAATGAAAATTGGCTAGCTCAGGATTTTCAATACACCTACGGTACATTAAATGCTACATCATCAGTTAATGAAGTTGGGAAACAATGTGGCTCTTTTAAAAAGCTTGTAACAGAACAAAAAGAATAAGCCTAAGAATGTTAGCAATATTTTATTTAACCATAAATTACTTCATGCAATAAAATTAAAACTAAGAAGTGTGCTTAAGTACAAAACTGGCACAAAAATTTTTGAAATTTGAAATAAAACCCCATTAAACCTGCTTAGATATATTCACCTGATGAAACTTTATCATTAACTATTAATGGTGATATATCGAAATCAACTTCTAAGAAATTGTGCTGAAAAAAAAAGGCTGCCACATATCCTTTATATAATGGTATAAGATCTTCAAAAGCTAAATGCTATCCCAAGAACATTTAAATAGATGGCTAGTCAGTACAAATATCGCTAAATGATCTTCTAAAACACACTCTTAAAAAGCTATGTGATATACAAACTACTGTGCTAATCACAATGCTTAGGAATTAACTAAACTAACGTTTATATGCAAGGCTGGTTTTGATGGTTCTACAGGATATAGTGTTTACAAACAGGTAAGTTAAAATAAAAATAGTGACGAATGAAGAGTGCCTGTTAATTATTTGTATAGTACCTTTAGAACTCAGTAGACTTTATAATAATAAAAACGTTGTAATATTATTCACCCAGAATCTGCGGCCAATATATTAAAAATAAAAATAGTACATCATTATATATAGAGATGATAAATAATCTACAGACTTATTCAAAACGTCGTGAACATGTAATAGTATCAATAATAGAGTTTGAAATCTATTCACTTATTTATATTTTTTATTTATTTCTATATATTTATTTATATATTTCAAATCGATTATATAATAATATCGATAATAGAGTTTCAAAGTGATAAATTTTCATTTTTTCCGAAGTAAGTGCGAATTTTACTTTTCAAGTTTGTCGCATCAATTTTTATTTTAAGTTTATTCCACCAGAAGAGTTTATTATTCAGTTCCACGATTTTAAGAAGTTATATGATTTGAAATTAAAAAAATTTAAATCCGCGTTTTTAAAGTTTTATAAAGTTTGTTAAATAATTTTTAGTATTGGCAACTATTTAACTAAAATTTGTAATAAAAGTAAATATATATTAATAAAAAGTGATTCTTTGGACATATAAAGGGTTTTAGTAAAAAAAAAAGATCAGAATAATTTTGTCAACCATATGTCTAATATCCGGCCCACTGTGCACTGTGCGATGTCGCAAAACTTGCCCGGAAGAGGGTTTGATCCACGGACCCTTTGTTCCTGAGGCAAGTGCACTACCACTGCGCCACGGCTGATCAGTTATTGCAGACAATGCTGAAGTTACTTATATAAAAAGATATTTTCGTGTATGACTTGATAAAATTGAGTACTGTAATTTCATAACTTTCCGCCACTCTAAAATATTTGTCATTTATTTAGCTGTTTCGAGCATTATTAATTTCTAATAAGTCATTTTTGAAGCACAAAAATTTCTTGTTGCTTTTTCTAAGCAGTTCATAATGATTAACATTTTCATCATTCATTGAAGGTTTTTCGTGATTTTTCCTGTTTCCTGAGTCAATATTGCTTCTTTTATTTCATCACAGTTATTATGTTTGATCAAATGCAGAATTTTGTAACGAGAGTTCAAAATATTAAATCAGCATTTTTATAAATAACTTGTGTTTTTGATACTGATGGAAAAGAAGCTTTTGGTGCAAGGAATATAGTTCAAGTATCACGTCTTGGATTGTTGGTCTTTTATCGGCTGATAAGGTTACTAAAATAATATAAATTTTTTCAAGAAATAGAATACTGTATTCTAATGTCTACCATTGATCATCTACAGGGCATTACCTTTCAAACTAATTATTGGTTTTGCAAGTGTTTTAATTGCATCTTTGCTTTCAAGGACTGACTTTATACACATGTACTCGGAATTCCATCGTGTTGTACATAAAACAATCAATTTTCTGGGCTTAAATCTCCATTCACTTTAACAAAATCAATCTAAGCAGACCTTTGATCCATATACTGAACCTCTCTATAGCTACTGGGATTTTCTCTGATTTGGATTTCAAAAAAACCTCTTTACTGAGCATGCAATCATTGAACAAGATGATCAAATAACTAATGATGAAAAAAAACAAACCAATTTACTTAAGGAGTTTTTATTGACTTATCAAAAGCATTCGATATAGTTGATCACTGCATGCTGTAGATAAACTAAAGCAGTATGGTATAATTAATAAAACTTACAGTTGGGTTAAAAGTTATCTTACCAATAGAAAACAATATGCATGTAATATACAAGCTGGAGAATTAAATGTTTTATGTGGAGTTCCTCAAGAATTTATCCTTGATCTACTCCTGTTTTCAATTTACTTAAATGATTTTTGCAATGCGTCTTTAAAATTAAATTCATTCATGTTTGCTGATGATACAAATCTATTTCTTACTAACAATGATATTAAATGAAATTTTATGTAGGCATGAACACTGAACTAAATAAAGTAAATAATTGGTTCAGGGCTAATAAACACTCGCTTAACTCAGAGAAAACAAACCACATATTATCCTATAAAAAACTATACAAAGAAAACCTTCCTCTTATGTTGCCTGACCTTATCCTAAATAATAAATTAATTAAAAAAATAAGTCAGTATAAAATTCTTAGGAGTTTTTGTTGATGAGAATTTATCCTGGTTTCCTCAAATAAGTAATATACAATTTAAGATCACCAATATAATTGGTATGATTTATCGAGTTCGTTCGTATATCAATAAACAAAGTCTAAAAATGATGGATATTTTTGAAATAAATATCTATCAGCATTTAATTTTTATGTATCAATTCAACAATAATCTCTCTTCTGAAAACCTTAATAACAAGTTTGAAATAAACAGAAATAAAAAGTACTATCTAAAAGCAAATATAAGCAACACATATAAACTGCCTCAAAACCTTAATAAATATGCTGATATAGCATTGCATACCGAAGTCGAAATATACGGAATATTTAACAAAAAAAGATTTAAAAGTCATGGAGTGTATTTAAGTTTCAAATCAAAAAAGAATTTTAAAATTTGAGATTCAGTTGTGCTTGAGAAACTCTGAAGTTATTTGATTCTATTTTTTCAGTTTTTTTTTATCTATATTTGATTCCCCACTCTTGGTGATTTTCACTAGTAAAATTAACGCTGCTATAAAAAACCTTTAGAACTTTTAATTGAAACTAACTGTACTGTTTGATTAGAACTTTTAATTGAAACTAACTGTACTGTTTGATTAGAACTTTTAATTGAAACTAACTGTACTGTTTGATTAGAACTTTTAATTGAAACTAACTGTACTGTTTGATTAGAACTTTTAATTGAAACTAACTGTACTGTTTGATTAGAACTTTTAATTGAAACTAACTGTACTGTTTGATTAGAACTTTTAATTGAAACTAACTGTACTGTTTGATTAGAACTTTTAATTGAAACTAACTGTACTGTTTGATTAGAACTTTTAATTGAAACTAACTGTACTGTTTGATTAGAACTTTTAATTGAAACTAACTGTACTGTTTGATTAGAACTTTTAATTGAAACTAACTGTACTGTTTGATTAGAACTTTTAATTGAAACTAACTGTACTGTTTGATTAGAACTTTTAATTGAAACTAACTGTACTGTTTGATTAGAACTTTTAATTGAAACTAACTGTACTGTTTGATTAGAACTTTTAATTGAAACTAACTGTACTGTTTGATTAGAACTTTTAATTGAAACTAACTGTACTGTTTGATTAGAACTTTTAATTGAAACTAACTGTACTGTTTGATTAGAACTTTTAATTGAAACTAACTGTACTGTTTGATTAGAACTTTTAATTGAAACTAACTGTACTGTTTGATTAGAACTTTTAATTGAAACTAACTGTACTGTTTGATTAGAACTTTTAATTGAAACTAACTGTACTGTTTGATTAGAACTTTTAATTGAAACTAACTGTACTGTTTGATTAGAACTTTTAATTGAAACTAACTGTACTGTTTGATTAGAACTTTTAATTGAAACTAACTGTACTGTTTGATTAGAACTTTTACTTGAAACTAACTGTACTGTTTGATTAGAACTTTTAATTGAAACTAACTGTACTGTTTGATTAGAACTTTTAATTGAAACTAACTGTACTGTTTGATTAGAACTTTTAATTGAAACTAACTGTACTGTTTGATTAGAACTTTTAATTGAAACTAACTGTACTGTTTGATTAGAACTTTTAATTGAAACTAACTGTACTGTTTGATTAGAACTTTTAATTGAAACTAACTGTACTGTTTGATTAGAACTTTTACTTGAAACTAACTGTACTGTTTGATTAGAACTTTTAATTGAAACTAACTGTACTGTTTGATTAGAACTTTTAATTGAAACTAACTGTACTGTTTGATTAGAACTTTTAATTGAAACTAACTGTACTGTTTGATTAGAACTTTTAATTGAAACTAACTGTACTGTTTGATTAGAATAGGAGAAATAATATCTAGAGTGTTAAAAAAATTACAAACAAAATCAGACAGAGGTTGACTTAGATATATAGGTTTTCTTCTGTATAAAATATTTGTAGTATTGTTGCATGTATGAAACATGCATTGCAATAAAGTATTTAAATTGCAAAACATTGTTTCGTATTGTAAAAAATATTAATAAAATCTATTTTTTTTATTTCTAATAATTGCAAAATTACAAACCTTTAAAATTACTTTCAATGGAAAGTTTTAGGCAGTCTTAGCAACATTTAAGATTAATTTGAGTAGTATGATGATATATAGCTGTCTGAAAGTCTATTTCAGTATTCTGTGTAATTGGAATACACTGAAGCTGTCAATCAGTTAGCGGAAAATTCAGAAAAACATAACGTAATTATTTAAAGAAAATCTAACTATTATTTAACCATTTTAATAAAACTTTTATACATCGGCCGTAAGAAAACTGGCTTTTTTATTTTTTACGGAAAATGCAACAAATCAGGCCGTGTAATTTAAGTATGCCATGATTCAATTTGTTTTTGGTCATAACAGTGCGGAGTATAAAGAGTAAGTACCAATCTTTAGTTAAAAAACGCAACTTTATCAAATTTTTGTAAGAAAACTTAAATCCTCAAAAACTTTTGAGGTATTTAAATTAAATTGAAAAGTTTTTAATTTAAATTGCAAACAGACATTTTATTTATAAACATTAGACGTTATAAAAGATTTTGTTTATCTAAATAAAAATAAAAAGAATATGTATATATATATTATAATAATAAAATCAACACAAATATTTATTTTCTGCCTTAAAAATATGTTATGATAATATCTACTATCTAAGATTTGAAATTATAAAATCTATTTATAAAATATTTAATTATATATATATCTGTTTTTTTTAATTATATATATATATATATATATATATATATATATATATATATATATATATATATATATATATATATATATAATCATTTATACCAGTTGTTTTAATTGTCATTCAATCAATCAATCAATTATTGAACATATATTATAAAATATATGTAATTTTCTAAAATTAAGATTCGGAAGAATTCCTTCTAGAGCCAAAAATATTGTCGTCTGGATCTGGAGCACAGCGAAAATCTGCGTCTGCATCATCTTCATCGTCTGATACTTGCCGTGAAATCGAAGGTGAAGTATGGGCCGATGGTGGTCTGGGAAAACGAAGGTTCTAAAAAAACGCGTTTTACATAAAATAGTAAAAAAGAAAAATATTATTTTCAGTTAAAAAGATAAACATGAAATAAAAATTAAAATATGAAACAAAAATAAACCACTTACAAGTTTTTCTTTATGAGGTCGCACTCTTGGAGTTCGCTCGGGATGAGTTTTGGTGATCGCAAGCATTCGAGCTTTCTGATAATACTATTTTAAATAAAAACGAAAAAAAATGTTTACCCATTAAATTATTGTTATTACAAAGCTGATGTTTAAAACACACACAACAGCAACAACAATGTATTTAACAGATAACTTAAATCACAGTTTTTATGATCTTCGTGGCTTTTATATTAATTACAAGTCTTTGAAACTTATAGTAAAATATAAAATATATTAAAATATTAACTACAATTCTTTCTTTCAGCTTTTGGGGTAGTCGTAATCAAATATTTAAATATCTAAAGCTTTAAAAAAAAATTGTTGCAAAAAAATAAACATTGAATCAAATAATTAAAATAAACGCCACGTACTTTTTTGCAAAGACCACTTATTTTTCTACTTAACCACTATAATCCTGTGAACGGCCCGTGGGCCATGGGTAACTTAACTTTGGATTGACTCTAGAAAAAATAGATATACAGTATGCAAAATTTAAAACGTTTTCAGAGTATTTTTGAAGCAGTTCTCTGAAACTTTTTATACTATTTCTCTGTTACTGATCATGGAGCTGACCTTCATACCTATTATTTGCCACTTTGTTGCTTTTTACTATTTTTTGACCCATTTCTGTTTAATTCCATTAACTTTTAGACCTTATTAAAACATTAAAAAAATTTTCAAACATATAGATTAAAAAATAATAAAGAACAACAGTTAGGTTTAAAGTAGATCAGTCATCAATTAAAAAGCTTTAATTGATATAATACACAATCAATACTTTATCAATGGATTACAATTAATGAAAGTAACAAAAAGGGCGACAATTTGACATTTTGTTTGGCATGTTAGTTGCAAAGAAATATTTTTCTTTTTGTGCAAAAAAAGAAAAAAATTTAAGCTATTAGCAAATATAGTTACTTATTCATGTTTTTGATTCAACTTTTGATCTTAAAAAGTTATTCTCTAAACTAACATTATAAAAAAAAGTTATGCGTGTATAAAAAAAGTGTACACCCGCATAGTAACATTAGCGTGTATAAAAAAAGTGCACACCCGCATAGTAATATTAATGTGTGTAAAGGAGGTGGAAATATGAAAACTATTTTTGATAGGTAATTTTAAAACTCAATGACCCATACGTTCTTATATACATACATACATACATACATACATACATACATACATACATACACACACAAAAACATACATACATACATACATACACACATACATACATACATACATACATACATACATACATACATACATGCACACATACATACATACATACATACATACATACATACATACATACATACATACATACATACATACATACATACATACATACTTGTATATAAATATTTTGTTAATATTATATATCAGTATACATTTTCAAAAAAAAAAATTACTTATAAATATTTTATATTTCAAAAAAAAAAGTTTTACCATTCCTAAATTCTTCCAATCCAGAAGTTCACTTAATCTTTCAGTGCGATTTCTCAAGATTATTCTCTGACGCCTTCGGAGCAGACAGAAATCATACATATGCTGGTAAAACATTAAATTTACTTATAAAATATAAAGATCATCTTATTAAGAAATAAAACAAAAACAAGTTGTTGAGAAAAAAAAAAAAATTAAAAAATTTAAGACAATTAAAAAATAGTATATCGAAAAAAAAAGAGAAAAATTACATCAGAAATTTGATGAATTGATTCAAATGCAGAAGAAAATTTCCGATCAACAATAAAAATTCCATAAAACTCTGGATAATCAACGTGATCGGCCATGAAACGACCAAATCCAGACAAATTTGTTGAAATGTTTGGGACTCCCATAACAGTACACTCAGCTAAAAAAATTAAAAATATTTTCTGCAAAATAATAAACAACACATAACAATAAATACATAATTAACGATCTTATTTCTGATCAAAGCAAGCGAACAAAAATTGTAGTTAAATTATGTAGTTAATTTATTTAACCAAAATTAGTTTTTATTTTAAATTAATATAAACAATAATAACATTAATCAATTTTATTAATTTAATTAATACAATTTTGACATTTCAAAAAGTTTATATCATTTAATTTGAAATAAAGCAAAAATTCCAATAAGATTTCTATTTATAAAGAAAAAAAAATTACCTGGAGTATAACCCCATGGTTCATAATAAGATGGGAAAATGCCTAAATGACAACCTCTAACAAACTCATCATAATCAATTGGAAATAAAGGATTTGTTTTTGACAAAAACTCAGGATAAAATATGATCTAAAGTTGAAAATTAAATACAATAAATTTAAATAAAACAAATCAAAAATATAATTTAGAAAATTAAAGAAATTTAAACTAGAATAAATTAGAGAAACAAAACTCATATTTAAATGACAACATTGTTGTCATTTTGATATAAAATACAACACTTCTATATAAACCAGAAAATACGAACTATGTGTTGAAATTCAGTTGTCAAGACAAGAGATTAAATAATAGTTAACTGCACAAATAATTTTTGATTTGAAATCTTATTTTTTAACTAATGAAACACAAGAAAACATGTTTGAATAACAATAATAATAATAATAATAATCCATGGACGGCTCTGTTGGTCACTTTTTGCGACCATTGTGTCGCATAAACAAACAAATTTATTCTTTGTGGCTGGTGAGCCCCGACTTCTTCCAATGTACACTACAACGACAATACGGACATTAGGCTATCCCGCTGGATGTGGTTACGGCGCTCAATAACCTAATGGCTACGGTAACACTCACGCACACGTTCATTCGGAAGCTCCACAATGCACATCGGATCAGCGCTCGCTGACTATGTGCTCGGATCTAAAATCTCACTCCATAGCACATCATTCCACACCAGCACGGGGCAGTAGCTCTTTTGACTAAGAGCGATGGCTTGTGGCCTACGGTGACTAATGTGTGCATTCGATCAATTGAAATCCATTCTGTAGGTCTTACGTCTGGCTCTGATGTGCTAGCCCATAAGCGCAAGGAGTGAGTGTGTTTAGCTTTCTATTCACCCAATTTGAAAGTGAACGAAAACATAACGAGACCAGACGAGACGACCAAACGATACATACTAATGCACTACACCATCACACCTGTAGACATCAACAGTCTCTAAAATCAGTTTATCAAATATTTGTTCTTTATTATATACTTTTGTTCGTAATCTTTTTTTGACCTTATCCTTGTAAATTTATTCAGACTTGTGTTATTACGTGTGAATGAGACCGCATATTTGTGAGAAGCAAAAGAGCGCGAAAAAAAAAAAAAAAAAAAAAAATTTTTTTCACAAAATTACGTATTAGCGTATTTTTAAAACAAATGTATTCTTGGTTTGTATGTACTGAACTATACCACTAGATAAGTTTAGACATATCACAATCTCATAAGGTTTTTTGTTTCTTTTTTGTTTCTATCTAGTTTTCTTGATCTGACGTCGCTAAGTTAGTTTGTTGTGGTTTGCACTATACAGTGTTCACTAACGTTCGTTAGGTCGTTTTGTCAACAATATTGTTTTTAAACATTACGTTTTTTAGTGGTTATAAGCTATTAGTATAAAATCGCATTTATTGTCTCATCTGTTTATTTTTTTCACTATTCTCTGCCTACTGATTATATGTCTGTATTTTTTTATCTCTGGCCAATCATTTTTTAATTTATCTGAGTCTGTTTTGTGTGATAGCTTTTATCTCTACTTATCAGGCAAGATTTATATTTCTCATACTATTGGAGTCACCAGATTTTCTACCATATTTTCAACTAACTACTTTTATACTAACGACAAACATTCTGAGTTTCGATGATTATGAGTAATATTTACTTATTATATTTATAAGACACATTTCAACCATAAAAGAAACGGTAAGTCACTCATAATTATTAATTTCTATTTTCTATTTGCTTTGTGTTATTTCTATACATTAAATTGTTTATTTTTATACATACGCATACATGCATGTGTACACGTTTGTCTTTTCTAATGTAAGTGTACATGATATTTATATGTATCAACATATTTGCTTATATTTACACCACGCGCATCCCTTACCACCCTCATGAGATCTCTAAGAATGTTGGAGCTGTATTAAAAACTGGGATAGGGATTGGGATTTTTGGCTTTTGTAGTGTAGTCCTGTTATATTGCAATATTGACTAGCATGACGTAGAGTGCAGGCGGTGAGATCTGTTGCAAGAACACGCCCCTGACGAGTGGCGTTAGTGCAGGTCTCGGGCTCTCTGAAACGTCATTGGTGATCGCAGTGCATTCCTGAGGAGGGGGATCACCATTATGCACTACTTAATTTTGATTGGTTACCATGGCACCAACATTATTTTACCTCTTACACCCACGTATTATAGCGCTTTGTGAGCTTTATATTATGAATTTGTTACATTAATGACATTTATATACTTTTATCTCACACAGGTGATTATCAGTTTTCAGTTGGTTATCTAGAGTTTAGACCATATATAGTAGCATATTTACTAGCCTATTTTTTCTTTTTATATTGCTCGTACTTATATTTTGTATCATTTTACTTTATACTTTGTTATCTACTTATTTTATTGTTTTTGTATGGTGCGATAATTTTAGCCATGGTTGCCTTTAATGAACCAGCGGATCGATATTGACTTGTTTACTCATTGACCATTGTTTTATCATTTGTTTAGTATGACTAGAGCGTGAGTTATTGTTCACCTAATCCCTGAGTCCTAAAATTTTCTTCCTCCTACAAAATAGTCTTTACATTCATTTATGATTCTCACCCAATGACATCATCTACAATCTACTTCTATTTTCACATCTCCCAGATCTACGTGACTGGACGGCTCCGTTGGTCACTTTTTGCGACCATTGTGTCGCATAAACAAACAAATTTATTCTTTGTGGCTGGTGAGCCCCGACTTCTTCCAATGTACACTACAACGACAAAACGGACATTAGGCTATCCCGCTGGATGTGGTTACGGCGCTCAATAACCTAATGGCTACGCTAACACTCACGCACACGTTCATTCGGAAGCTCCACAATGCACGTCGGATCAGCGCTCGCTGACTATGTGCTCGGATCTAAAATCTCACTCCATAGCACATCATTCCACACCAGCACGGGGCAGTAGCTCTTTTGACTAAGAGCGATGGCTTGTGGCCTATGGTGACTAATGTGTGCATTCGATCAATTGAAATCCATTCTGTAGGTCTTACGTCTGGCTCTGATGTGCTAGCCCATAAGCGCAAGGAGTGAGTGTGTTTAGCTTTCTATTCACCCGATTTGAAAGTGAACGAAAACATAACGAGACCATACAAGACGACCAAACGGTACATACTAATGCACTACACCATCACACCTGTAGACATCAACAGTCTCTAAAATCAGTATATCAAATATTTGTTCTTTGTTGCATATGTTCAACACTCAGAGTGACTAGAGCGTTAGTTGTTCCTCCCCATACCCCCTTATCATATATTCTTCGTTTTTCTACTTCACAAAAGTCTTGCCACACATTTTATATTTTCTTATGATTTTTATTTTTTATTCAATGACACCATTTACAATCTGTTTTTATTTTCACATCTCCCAGGTCTACGTAACTGGACGGCTCCGTTGCGACCATTGTGTCGCATAAACAAACGAATAACAATAATAATAATAATAATAAAATAATAACAATAATAAAAAGAAATGGAAAGGAAGGATTGGAATCAAAAAGAAAAATTTTTAAAAAAGAGTTAAAAGGAAAGGATTGGAATAAAAAAACTGTATGAGAAGCTTCAAAAACTTCTGAAACCTCATTGAGAAAAACAAGACTAGTTGTGAAATCTATTATTTTTGTCCTAGAGTCCAGCAGTCCAAAGTCTGTAGTTTATCTAGACCTGGTCTGTAGTTTATCATAGATCTGGATTATCATTATTTTAGTCCCTACAGTAATAATGATAATCGAGATCTATGGATTCAAAACTGATAGATTTCAAGTTTCTTAAAGTCTTGCACAATGTTAATCTGTTAACTCAATTAACATAATTAAGATAATCTCAATATTAATATTACAGAAACGTTTAATGTCTAATGTCGTTTTATTAGTTATGCTTTGAAAGAATGGGTTCTCAAAATGCATGCGGTCATTTATAAAGATCTCTTAAGCGAGTTGAAACTTTTTTCCTTATGAAATTTAATTATTAGTTTAGATATATTACATAAAGAATCATACTAAGATAAATAATCATTGTTAAGATCATATTATAATTGAAGTAAGTATATAAAATAGTTGTATATACATTTTTATTAGATAAAGTAGAAAGGATTTAAATTTTTATTAGATGAAGTAGCAAGGATTTTAAGTAGAAGGGATTTTAATTTTTTAATTCGTTTATATTTTGTTTGTTTTAGCTTTTCTTTTAGCAGTTTTATTATTTTATTTTTTAGAAGGAAAATAGGGGTATGGATATTATTTAAAGTTATACTAATGCTATTTCCATAAAATGGTTATTACTACTTTGAAATTTCTGTGATGCTATTAACTATTTTTGTTCTTTTTTAGAAAATTTAGAAAATTAAATTAAAATTTTGTGCCAACACTGACATGGCATGTAACATGTTATTGTATGTAAAAGTTAAATTTTGTTATGAGGATTATAGTTTTTATGAAAAAAAAAAAGGTAAGGAGTATTGTTTGTAAATATATATTTTGTTTACTTTGAATCTTTTTAAATTTTCTTGCATCATTTTTAAAATTTTTGTTTGCACACGTTTATTGTTTGCATTTATGCTTTTTTGATATGTATGTGTATGTGGTAATAAGTGCTTTATAGTTGTTTTATCAATGTGTTTTTATAATAATGTAAAGTGTTTTTTATTGTTTGTGTATGTGTTAATATGTGTTATATAATTGTTTTTAAAAATGTGTTTAAATATGTATACAAGGTATATATTTAACCTTATATACATATTTAAACACATTTATTGTGTTTAAAGTTGGTACATATGTTTATATTTTATATTGTTTCAAAGTGCTGTGACTTGGTAAACGTGTAGAGTAAGATTTGTCAACTTTGCCAGTCAATTGATGCACTTATAACAGAGGGTTACACAATAATATTTAGTTTCAAAAAATACATAATAATGTATTTTAATAACATTTTGCCTAATGTTCTTACTTATGTTCTGTTATATATATGAATGTTATCTTACTTAAGTTATGTTATATACATATTATATTAACTTATGGTGTGTGCTATTGTTGTGTGTTGTTGCTGTGATGTTTTTTTGTTATCTTTTGAGTTGATAGACATTTGGCTTATCTTCACGTTAAATAGATAATTTTATTAAAAATCACTGCTTTTAACCATTCACTAAAAGCCAATAAAAATTATTTTGCCATATATACAATTTGTTTATTTGGCAATTTGTTATATATTATCTCAATTTTATTTTTTGTCTTTAGCGCTGTTTCACTACATGGCTTTGCTATAAGTATTTTGGAATCATGATGTTCCAGCATAAATTATTTTGGAATCATGATGTTCCAGCATAAATTATTTTGGAATCATGATGTTCCAGCATAAATTATTTTGGAATCATGATGTTCCAGCATAAATTATTTTGTAAAAGCTAACATGAAATAATAATATTTTACAACTACTACTCTGGTAAATCACAACAGCTTTACTCTATAAGGTGCATTGATTTTCATTTTTTGTATGTAATGTTTTTCTTATTTATTTACTTATTACATTTTTTGTTTTAGATTTATCAGATGATGTATTAATGTGGTATAGAAGAATGAAATATTGTAAAGTTTTCTGAATTTTTGAAAAAAACATATAATTAATAATAATTTTTTTTGAAGAAATAATTTTTAAGTTTGCAACAAAGGGTTTTTTTAACTTTTCTTTGCTAGCAGTATGTTTATTATTAGAATTGCATGTTTTTAATAAATTTTTTTATTATTATTTGCTAAGCTAATTTTTTTTTTAAACATCTCCTAGCTGATATATATATATATATATATATATATATATATATATATATATATATATATATATATATATATATATTTAAAGTCATAAGATTATTGTATAATTTATTTTAACTTTTAAATGACAGTCTGTTATATATAAAAATTATTTGTGTGTGCTATTTAGATTAGAAAAAAAATTATATAGGAAAGATTCTAATCTTCAGGATTCATTTAAGATTTTTTGTTACTACTTTCAATTAAAAGTGAAGTTTAAATGGATGATATTAGGCTAGAAGCAGATATTCGTTTAGAAAATGGAAATGTTAATAGGCAAGTTGTTTGTAGCACAAATGAAAGAGATAGACTAAGGCAAGATGAAATTAATAATGGACAAAATGCTGCTTGGCAAGCAGCAAATAATTCAAACCTAAATGAGGAGAGCTTGGATAGGCAAGTTGAAAATAATCGTCGCAGAAATGAAAGAGAGGCTTAGGCGAGATAAAATTAATAATCGACAAAATGCTAGAAATGCTGCTAGGCACGCAGCAAACAATTTGAATCCAACAATTTTAGAATGCAGCAATGTGGTAATGATCTTTGCTTAAATGATTTAATGTTTCGATTGCAAACTATTATTAGTGAAGAAAACCTATTTGCTCTTGCACTTAAAAACATGGCTGAAGTGAAAGATGAAGAAATTGAACAGCTCAAGAAGGTCGCTCAGTGTCAGTTGTAAAAATGTCTTTACTTGAAGGGCATGATAGACGTCGCTATAATCTTCCTTCACATAATGAAGTTGCAGTTGTATTTGTTAGTGAAGATGGTGCACCACCTGCTTCCAGAGAAGTTTTTATTTACCCAAGAGGTCATCCTCTTAAAACTATATCAAATATGTCTGCCAACTTAGATCCTATGGTTTATCCTCTATTTTTTCAGAGGGGTGATGCTGGTTGGCATAATGAATTGGTTCACAACCATGAACGTGCTACATTTGTTATAAATCATGTTACATTATCTCAGTAATACAACTATAAACTTTCAGTTAGACAATTTTTTTCTTAATTTTTTTATGGCAAAAACTGTTTCAGCAATATGCAGTTGATGAGTATGTTAAAATTGAAGGCCAGCGCCTTGCTTTCATCAGAAATAACAAAAACAAACTGAGAAGCGAGCAGTATGGTAGCAGTATGGAGCAGTCTTACACGAACATGTAAAAAACCTTGGAAATGATCATAATGTTAGACCAGGGCATGTTGTAGTTTTGCCATCAACTTATGTAGGAAGTCCTAGAGCTTTAAAAGAAAACTTTGATAGACCTGACTTGGTTATTCAAGTATTTAAACTCAAATTAAATAACCTTGTCAATGACATTTTTAAGAAAGGTGTATTTGGGAGTGTTGCAACATATGTTCAGATTGTTGCAACATATGATTATTGAGTTTCAAAAGCATGGTTTGCCACATTTCACTTTGCAAATGATGATAAGCTTGAAATAGCTCATGATTTTTTTATTATACTTTTTATTATTTTTAGCATCCTCTTCATCCTGTGAAAATGGTGAGGTTATGCTTTATATTTTAATTAAAAAAAATTGTAAATATTTTTAATTTTTATTATATCCTTCTATTTGTAATTTTAGAGTCGTTAACATTCAAGCAATATCAAAGATATCACTCACCAACACCCAGGGCCTCTCTTGGAGAGGTCCTTCAATAAGTGGCGAAGTAATGGCGGTATGGATGAGCCATCCTTTAAATGGAGGGCTCATCCATATGGGGGGGGGGGGTTTTGGGAGACACCGAAGAAAAAACAGCAACCAAATGAGAAACAAACACCAAAAAAGTTGTAAATGTCTTGTATCAGTGAAGATATTTATAACTTTTTAGGTTTGTTTGTCTTTTTTAATTAAAATTTTATTTGTTTTTCACCAATTAAACTTAAATATAGTTAAATTAATTCATTACCCAATCATTATAGTATGATGCTACATTCTATTGTTAAAAAAATTAATTGGTAGTTTAATTTATTGAAAACACTGCCTTTAAAATTTACAATAAGCCAAGACTTTTTAGCTATATAAATTCAATTTATTTATATCTCTATTTGATTTTTTATCTTTAATGTTTTTAGTTTGGCTCCTTGAAGCAATTATTTTTTTGCTTTTTAATTAGAATTTTTTAAATCTATTGTAATGTCTTTTAAATTTAACTAAAGTTTACTATAAGTTACTAAATATGTTAATAAATATACTACATAAGTTACTAAAGCCAACGTGAAATAATGTCATAAAACAACACCGACAAGCGCATTGTGACAGCAGTTTAAGTATGACAACAGTCTACCGAAAAGCAAGTAAATTGTTTTCCAGTTTGTTTGTTTGTTTGTTTTTTCCTTTTATGTCTACTTATCTGTTATAATTTTTATTTTAGGTTTGTCATACAACGCATTAATGCAATATAAAAGATCAAAGTTTACATATTTTTTACAATTTGTTATACACATGTTTGATTGTAAATTAACTTTTTTTTTTGTTTAATTGCTTAGTTATTTATAATAAATTTATTTAGTTGTGTGCATTTAACGTTTTAAAGACAATTTCCTTTTTTAAAAAAACGTGTATCAAGGGAATACCAAAAAATTAATAACTCATGAATAATTTACGTTCACTTCATATTAATCTTATTAATTAAAGTTCATGTTATAAAAAATATAACAAGAATTTAGCTTTACTTTTTCGTCAATTTAAAGCATGATGAAATGTTATTATTTTGTGTCAGTAACTAAAAACGTATTGTGTTGAACTTAGTAATGTCTAGGAAAATGGTTCTGCCATACACTGATATGACCTATGTCAGTTGTAAATAACTCAAATAACGTTAAATAATTGGCAAATTAATTTATTTTAATTTTACAGATGGTTTAATTTTTTAATTTGAAGGCGTTTTTCTTACAGGGTATTAGTTAAGGTTTTGCAACTTTAAACTGTGGAAAACAGCCACTATAAATTAAGTAACAGACCGACCATAACCCGTATTACGTGTTGCTTTCTGCTAGTCTACTATTAAAGCCATAACATTTTATTATTAAATTATTAAACCATTAATTTAAAAACCATAAGTGCTAATATAACTGGCTAGTTTGAAAATAAATAAAAAGAAAAATAGTTTGAAAATAAATCATTATTTGTGGATGTAATGTTGAATACGAACAAAAAAATAAGAATGTGTTATCATAAAAATACTGATTCAAATCATAAAAATAGTAAAAAAATCTGTTAAATATTAATGATTCAGAAGGTCAAAGTCTTTGATTACCATTAGTAGAGCCAATGCAGTTATTTAAGAAAGCCAGAACTTGATAGTATTTCAACATTTGTAAAAAAAAAAAATAAGTTTGAAATATTATTAGTTAGTTTGAAATATTGCTGTTTTATAAAAGTTAATAATGATTCAGAAGTTCCAAGTCTTTAGTTACCATTAGTAGTGCTTTAGCAAATGCAGTTATTTAAGAACTTGATTCTATTTCAACAGAAAAAGGTGAACTGAAAACTACTAACAAAAATTTTAAGTTTATGTGAAAAACAAACAAGTAATTTTAAAAGTCAAGTCAAACAAACAAAATGAAATGCAAATTAAACTCAATTTTATTAACAACAAATTATTGAAAATCTGAATAGTAAAGTTAAAAAAATGCTTTAAATAAAGTACATACATCAAAAACATTGTAAATTACTTAATTATTAGTTAATTATGAGCACCTGTATTTTGTATGATAGGTAGCCCCCATAGTTACTGGGCTCCTACTGGCAAGAGTCTTAATAACTTTTTCACAATACAATCCTAAAAAAACCATACCTTGACTTTGTCTGTTTTCATATTAAAAAGTTTAATTCTCCGAATAGCATTAAGTATTTGATCATTTTGATCATCTATCATATTGTGAGTAACAATTGGAGGTGCAGAAGAATGCTAATAATTCAAATAATTCAAATAATTAAAAAATATAAAAATTTTAATAAAAAAGTAATGAACATTTTATTTTAGTGTTAATAAAATAAAAAACAAAACAAAAAATTTGCATACAAAAAAATCTCTGCATACTCAAACTGCAATTAAAAAACAGTAAAAAGTACCTACTTGAGTAGCCAAAAGACAGCGTTTTAATGGAATCGTATCTTTAGGCTCTAATAGATCTTCTGATTTAGGTAGTCGCCCTCTATATATATATATATATATATATATATATATATATATATATATATATATATATATATATATATATATATATATATATATATATATATATATGTATATATATATGTATATATATATATATATATATATATATATATATATATATATATATATATATATACATATATATATATATATATATATATATATATATATAAATAAATTATGTTAGTGTATTCTACAAACAGAGTGCTCAGTGTTCTAAAAGAACAGAGCAATAAGTTATAATTAAATAACTTGATTCTTCCTGATGAACCTACTCATGGCGAATAAGTGTTTTTACTAATTTATATATATATATATTTTTTTTTTAAAGAGGTATTTATTTTCGTGCCTACATTTAGAAATTAATTCAGATTTTTTATTTAATAAATTTTCCTGATTTAAATGAGTAATTATTTCAAATTTTTCTTGCAAACATAGCATACATTTTTTGGAAATGTTATTATAGGCAGGGCCAGATTTTAGAATAGACCATTGTAAATTAAAACTTTTATTTTTTTATTTTAAATCCAAAATATATTTTGACAGCATAGTCTCTTTTGAATATTTTTTGTGTTTAAACGATTGTTTGTGGTTGGCATAACGTTTTTCCCATTCCCCTTGGTTAAGCTAATTGTTTGTGGTTGGCATAACGTTTTTTCCATTCCCCCTCGGTTAAGCCAATATATTGTTTATCAGGGTTATTTTGTGAGGAAACAATGCACTTGTAAATTACATTTTTCGAAAGGCATTTTCCATTTAGAGGGCAATCTATTTTTTGTTTACAATTACAATAATCAGTGTTTTTTTCTTTTATATGTTCATTTTTATTAATTAACGAGTAGTTGTGGCCTTTTATAATTCTTTCTAAATTTTTTGTACAACTATAACTTACTTTAATGGTATTTCTGTTAAAAATCTTATGTAATTTATTAGAGGGAGGAAAATGTTTGTCTACAAACTCTAGTTTGTCATCAGTGGAAAAATACCACTGATGTTATAGATTGGTTTTCTAAAAGCAACAATAAAAATGAATGCACATTTATACAATTTGGTATTATTGATTTTTACCCCTCAATTACAGCAGAAATTTTAGATAAAACAATAGAATTTGGACAATCCCGTTTAGAAATTACTGAGGAAACTATCCATATAACTAAGCATTGCAGAAAAACTTTACTCTATTTTAATAAGGAAACGTGGAAGAAAAAAACCACGCACGAATGCTTTGATGTAACAATGGGAAGTTACAACAGAGCAGAAATTTGCGAATTTGTAGGTTCATATATTTTAAATACCCTAGCTAAAATAATCCAAGTTAATCAATTAGGTCTTTATCGCGATGACGGTTTAATAATGATGCATAAAAAATCAGGGCCACAACTTGATAAAATTAGAAAAGGTATTATTAAAGTTCCAATTTCAATTAACAATAGGCTAAACCAAAAACTCTTCTAATGAAAATATTTTTAACTTCTCTAAATGCATTTATGAAGATGCCCTTAAAAAAAATGGCTTTCAAAATTTCGAGCTAAATTTTGAAAAAAAAATTGCAAAAAAGCGTAATAGAAATAGAAACATAATTTGGTTCAACCCCCCGTACAGCAAAAATGTTTCAACAAATATAGGTAAAACTTTTCTAAAATTAATAGACAAACATTTTCCTCCCTCTAATAAACTACATAAGATTTTTAACAGAAATACCATTAAAGTAAGTTATAGTTGTACAAAAAATTTAGAAAGAATTATAAAAGGCCACAACTACTCGTTAATTAATAAAAATGAACATATAAAAGAAAAAAACACTGATTATTGTAATTGTAAACAAAAAATAGATTGCCCTCTAAATGGAAAATGCCTTTCGAAAAATGTAATTTAGAAGTGCATTGTTTCCTCACAAAATAACCCTGATAAACAATATATTGGCTTAACCGAGGGGGAATGGAAAAAACGTTATGCCAACCACAAACAATTAGCTTAACCAAGGGGAATGGGAAAAACGTTATGCCAACCACAAACAATCGTTTAAACACAAAAAATATTCAAAAGAGACTATGCTGTCAAAATATATTTTGGATTTAAAATAAAAAAATAAAAGTTTTAATTTACAATAGTTTATTCTAAAATCTGGCCCTGCCTAACATAACATTTCCAAAAAATGTATGCTATGTTTGCAAGAAAAATTTGAAATAATTACTCATTTAAATCAGGAAAATTCATTAAATAAAAAATCTGAATTAATTTCTAAATGTAGGCACAAAAATAAATACCTTTTAAAAAATTATAAAAACAAATGACCAAATTAAACTATCCCCATTCCAAAAAAATTTATTTAATAATTACTTTCTGCAACTTCCCGTTAACCAAAAAAATAAAGTATTTAAAATTTTTTTATAATAACTTATAACTTCCTGTAAAATATTTTTTTCTATAAATTGAATTTTTTTCGAGATTTAGTAACTCTTCCTGATGATCCAGCAATGGTGAAACTTCAAGTAGAAGAAAAAAGTTAGATAAGTGTTTTTTACTAATTTATTATTGTTCTCTGTTCTTTAAGAACATTGAGCACTCTATTTGTAAAATACACTAACATAATATACATATATATATATATATATATATATATATATATATATATATATATATATATATATATATATATATATATATATATATATATATATATATATATATATATATATATATATATATATACATTTTAACAAATATATATACATATTAGCAAAATATATATATATAAAAAGCATAAAAAAAAAAGCTCTTTAAAAAGCATAAGGTATCAATAGTATTATCATTTAAGCTACTCTTAAGTTTGGTTACAAACGATCCGCATGCACTAAATGCTCGTTCACTCTCAATAGATGTTGTTGGATATTTTTAAAACACTGAAATAAAATCTTCAAATTAGAAGTACAATTTTTTGTTGACTCAAAGACAGAAAATTCTTTATAAAGAGATTTTATACTGAGATCTTTATTATTGAATTCTTGTTTTAGCTCAGCACTTTGTATAGCTTTTTATAGCTGTGTTTTCATATCAAAATTTTCTTCTACTTCGATTTCAAAATCATTGTTAGTTTTTTCTTCACAATCTTCTTTGATTGCTAGAGGTTAAAGCTTTAGTAAAAGATTATTAGCTAACAACATAACTGCTGATTTTTTTGGCTTTACTCCAAAATCATCTAAAGTACCGCATAATAGAAAACTAGGGTTGTTTAAATATTCCATGAGGTGAATCAAATTAGGATTTCTTATGCTTAAAATTCTTGTTTTTAAAGCATCATGTAAGTTTTTGCTGATGTCAGCATTTGATTGATGTCAGATTCATATGATTGTAGTTGACTTAAAACAAAACAAAAAACTTTTTCTGCTGTAAACAAATTTGAGTCTCAACAGCAAAGTGCTTCGGCTCCTAATTTTATAGGCTTTAAAGCCTTATCTAAATCTTTAAGAATTAGCAGCTCTGAATCTGATATTGTTATTGGAGACTGCACTTGGATAAGTGCCATTTTAATACATTTGCTTAACTTGACAAAGCTTTAAATATATTTAATATGGTTGAACCATATTAAATAATGAGTTCCAACGTGTCTTGCAGTCTAAAATAAGTTTAAGTTCATGTCCAGACTTTACATGTTTATTTAACATGATTTTACATGTTTCTGCAACACATCATCATTTTTAACAGGTGATTTTTTAAAAAAATTTATTTTTGTGCAACCTTTTTTTAAAATTAAAAAATAATCTTTTATAACAACAACCTCTACTGAACAATTTTCAAACATTATGTAGCCCAGCTCTTCACCTTGATTAATTTCTCACTATCATCCTCACTAATATTAATTCCAAAATTATTGTTTCGGTCTGAAACTTCAGTTGGTTTCACATAAAGTACATCCCCTACTGCCAAATGGATTACATGGGCATAGTAAATGTGATGTAAAATTAACCAAACTGAGCCAAATTTAACCATAACTGATGCATCTGTAGTTGTACAAACAATATCATTATTAAATTTCAGTTTGAACTCACTCAACTTTTCAATTACTATCTCAACAGCTTTTTCAGATGGCATACTCCCAACAATACGTGCAACTCCAAGATTATAAAGGCTTCCATTTGTGTGCAAATTAATATTTATATAACGACATGTTTTAATTGATGTAAATTCATCAACAGTTAAACTAAATCTGAAATTGTTAGCTTTTATGCCTTTTAATTCAGCTGTTAATTAAGCCTTAATGTCCTTAGCATGATCCAGTAAAATATTTTTAATGGAAATTAAACAAGAAGGTATTTTATGTCTTTTAGCTAAAGCAAATTCTCGTAACCTCTTACTTTTAACAACAGTGTTAAATGAAAGTCCATCAATTGCAATGAGATCTGTTAGTATATTGGCAATAGTATCTTTTGCTTGTACAAAATTTCTGATATCTTTTTGGAATGAACTTTGAATTTTTTATGTAGGATGTAACAATGGGAATTCTTTTTTATGCTTTATCTTTAGATGCTTTCACATAACACTTGTGCAGCCTCCTTTAATTGTTAGCATGACGTTACAGGTTTTGCATTGAGCAGTTTCATTTACTTTGCACTTTAAGAAATGCTCCCAAACAAGAGCATTGCTTTTAGATTCTTGGAAAGTCATTTTAAAATTATTTTTTTAAATTGATTTGAAATATTATTATGCTTCAAAGTGCAATAGTTTCAAACTATGTGTAGGCTATAATGGTATCCAACATCAACATTATAAAAAGTAATTTTATATAAAAAAAAAGGAGGGAACCGAATACCCGAACCAAATAGATTTGGATCTCAAATAATTGGTACGGGTACCCGGGTATTTGGTTCCGGATCTTGGATCCGAATATGCCCTAAATCTGATATGTAAAAACCAGAATAAATTATTTTGAAATTATTTTACAAAACATTGAAAAAACAATACTAAAGAAAAGAAAATATAACAAAAAAGTGTTTAATATATAAACTTACTTCAATGCTATTTCAAAAATTTTATCTCCTATTTTGGCATGAACTTCATTAACAGTTTGCCTAAAAAAAATAAGAAATTAAAATTTTTATATAAAAAAATATTAAACAAACAACTTAATATAAAAATGTATATTAATTACTGTTAATTTAGGTTTACGTGTTACTAACTTATTATGTAAATTTGGGAATGAATACTAATGATAAAATCTAGACACTTTTTCAAAAAAAAAAAAACTTTTTTGCAGCAATTGGTCTCATAAGATTATATTGACATAAATTTATACAAATGTTTCATAAATTATTTTTCTTTTTATAGTAGTATCAAATAAAGAAACCAATAAAAAAATAAGGTCAAAGTTTTTAGTTACCTAAGTTGTTTCACATAGGCCTGTCCACGTAAAGCTTCTACATTAAAATTATTAGTATTTGCTGGAAAAATCATGAATGCCACCACAGTGACATCAACATTGTTTGACTGGAAAAATAATAAAAAATTACATTTTTTACATTACATACATGCATACACAAAAACACTCAAAATTAATGCACACAAGCACACTCAAATTGAATACATGCACACACACACTCAAAATGAATACATTCACACACACACTCAATATGAATACATTCACACACACTTAAAATGTATACAGGCGCTCAAAATGAAATTGTAGCATATCTAAAATACCTTCAGCAAATAATTCAACCTAGCTAAGGCTTCTAAAAACATATCACAGCCTTTGTTTTGAAACTCGTATCTAAAATTAATGTTGTAACGTTTTTTATTATTCAACTTTACATACTTAATTCTTTAGATTCAACTAAAAATAAAAACAGTTAAACAAAATCTCCTATTATTCTCATAAACTATAATACCCTCCTTGTTTACTTACAAGAAATCTAAATATAAAAAGACAACAACATAAATACACTAACTATATTTAGTACTTTCTGTTTATGAATTTCCATTAATAATTAATAACAAATGAATGATAAAATTTTACAACAGTTTTTAAACTAACTTGTTTTAAATAACTTATATTATATTGATAAAGGGTAAAGGTTAAAAGGGTCCTAAAATGGTAAAGGGACCCTAATTTAATCATTTAAATCAATTATTATCATCACTAAAATTGCATACCTGCTAAAAATACACTAACGTAAGATTTATATAGAAAGCAAAACTGAAAATACTGAAGCTTATACTGATATACTTTGTGTATTATTCATATACCTGAATGTAAGTAACTAAAAACAAAAATAATTTCTAAATAAATAATCTGAAAAGACTTTTTTAGAATAAATACACACAAAATTTTGATGTAAGAATAAAAAAGCAAAAAACACCTTCCAGCAGTGAAAAAATAAAGTGTCTTATCCAAGTCAAAATCTAAATGACTAAAAAATAAAAATAAAATTAAAAATCACAGTAAAAAAAAACATAAAATTAACAAAGTTATAACTATAAATTTAAAATATTAGCTATATATTAAAAAATGCTGCCTTTATTATTATTTTTTTGCTAGAATACTAGATCTTGAAGAAAATTAAACAAAAATTGTTACCAATAAAATAAATATCTATTAATTTGTACCCATAGAAATGACCACGAACAAATTCATGTATTTTTTCTTTTGACAATGCATGCAGGTTCTGAAACTCATGAAGTGCCCTTGGTAAAAAAAATTTTTAAAACATTTAACAATATTTTTTCTTGTTCATAAATAACCAATAATAATAAACAATATATAAACTTTTACATGGTTTGAAATAAAACCTACGTGTATTTGATAATATTTAAACCATTTGGGGTAATGATATCTAATAATAAAAAACAAAAAAAATATATTTTCAAAACTTATTAAATCGTAACAACCCCTGGTGACAAAAACTTGACAGCTTCATGAAGGAGTTTAAACTTTTGTCTATAAAGTTTTAGTTTCCTTGTATTGAAAATTTTATTAATTAATATTTTAATAAAGTTATAACAATTATAATAAAGTTATAATAATTATAATAAAATTATAATCATTATAATAAAATTATAATCATTATAACAAAAAAACTTAATCCATAATAAAGCTAACTTTAATCAAACTAGTCTATTTTGCATAACTATTGTAGTTATTGTAACCATCCTTATGCTAAAACTAAAAGTATCGTAGAGTATTTCGTTGCCCAATTTAATCTATCAAAGATTATGTGGCCAAGTAGAACAATAAAAATAAATGCTTGCATTTATTATGTGCCAAATTTTTGTTACCAGTGGTGAAATTATACAATGGTGAAATACAAATCAACATTATTCAATGTTCTGCAAATTTACAAATTATGATTTTTTATATATAAACAAAAAAAAATATAGACAAAATTTTTTTTTTTATAAATAAGCTACTTATTTCTAAAATTTAATTTTTAACTCTTTTTTAATAGTTATGAGTACTCTAAAACACAATTGTTTATGCTTGGCCATACATACCCGGTCTCCTTTTAAGTAAGTGTTCAGATTCATCTGCAGTTATTTGGGAAACTGTAGTAAAAACATGGGCTAAAGCAGCGGCACTTCGCTCTAGACAATATCTGTGGTAGATTTGACGATTACCAGCTTCCTAAAAATTTAGTATTACAAACATTAATAAAAAATTAACAACGTAATAAACTAAATATTTAAGAATAATAGTAATAATAATACTCAATAGATTGATAACATAATTCAAAAAAGTTATTTGACTTTTTTTTAAATCGCAATATTAATGTAAAAAAATAAAAAAAAGTCACAAAAATAAAATATAAAACTTACAGCATCACAGTCAAACTAAAAAAAAAATTATAGTATTACAATATTCATATTTATCAATATTTTATAGTATAACAATATCACATTTAATTAACTAATTTGAAAAAACAAAACAAAAAACTAAACTAATATTTTGTTAGTAATATATATATATTGTTAGTAATATGTATATATACACGTACATACGTATATATGCTGACGAGTTATATATATATATCAAAATATATATAACTCATCATATATGTATCAAACTTGTCAGCATATATATACATATATATGGTGACGAATTTGATACATATAGTTCTATTATTTGCTAGTGTTCTGATGCTGCAACCATGACTTGAAGATATTGACAGATTTTGAGTTGATGGAGTTGCTGGAAAGTTCATTCCATTGTGCACAAACTTTATAAATTTTTTATAAAAATTTATAAAAAAGTCAAGTTTCTTTATACAGTTTTTGACATATTGTGGTTGAAGCATAAACTCAATGTTACATCTTAGGTTATATGACATTGATTTGGAAAAGGGACAACATAAGTATATGTATTTTTTACAAAAAGTATCCAAAGAATTATTAGTGTATTATACTTTATTTTATGTTCAATTAAATGATGAAAACAATATATCATATAAGGTAAAATTCATTTTAATTCTTATAATTTAAAAGTCGTAAAAAGCCTAGTGAAAAAGCTGATGTATTTTGAGGATACATTCAGTGATGGATCCAGGAACTGTTTGGTGGTAGGGTGAGGTGGGGGTGGTGGTGTTGAAGAAGATCCAGGAATTTTTGAGGATATTTTATTGGAATTTTCAAATATCTAAACTCAATTCAAACCTTGTCTAAATTGTTGTAAAAGTCAATACTTCCAGCACATAGATATCTACCCAGAAGTGTTGCATGAGTTGTAAAGACAGTGGAGATATCAAGATGTCTAGTTCGTGAAAATATCAGCCCAATTCCTGCCATCCATTCATGAAAATGTGCTGTCATTAAAACATCTTGATTGATAAATCGAAACTGTTAAAATCATAATAATAAATTGATTATTAAAATTCAATTTTTTTGCAAGTGTTTTCAGGCTATAAATAAAAAATTAAAAAAAAATACAAAAGATGATATGAAAATATATTAAAATAAAAAATACACCGAAATTTTTTTATTAAAATAAAATATGAAAACAAAATCAAATAAAATTTATTATTCAGACCTATTAAAATTCACAATTACCAAATCTGAAAGGACCAAAGAAATACTTTAATGGAAGCATTATATAGTCTCATGAGTATATTTAGAGATGTTTTTAAAAAATTCTAATTTTACTAAAGCAATTTATGCAAACTTGATAATCATGTAATGCCCCCCCCCCTCCATTTGAATCTAAAATTTTACAGCCACTTCTTCAAAATACCAATGAACTTTGATAAAATTTAAATTCTATCAATAAATTTTGTAATTTTTCCTGATAAAAAAAAAAAATAATATTGGAATAAATATTCAAAGTTTTGAGTGGCAATATAAATAAATTCAAAATCTATTAAGACATTGATTTTATGAGTTTTTATGTAAAATATATTTTAAATTAAAATTAACTTATAAAATCTGTTATCACTATTAAAAATTAACTCTGATAAAATACTTTTAAAATCTTTAAGCATCATAATTTTAATTTTAATTAAAATCAATTTTTAAAAAATCAAATTTTTAAATATAAATTTAAATGCAAAAAATGTGCAATACAACAGTTATTTTTATGGTATTTAATTTTGTCCAAACTTTATCTTTCTCTGTAAAATATTAGTTTTAATACAATCGATTTCATGAAAGTTATTTGAACAGAAGATATACTTCCATGCAATATCATATTTAACGTGATTGATTTCATGATAGTTATGCGAATAAAAAAAGCAAACTACCTTTCCAAGAAACCAGGCCACTAAACCACCAAAAATGAGACAGTTTAATGTTTCTGCATCTGAATCAGGTATCCCAATGGATGCAACCTCCCACAGTTCTTTCCTCCATACATTCAACCATTTTCTACCACTTTCCAGATCAAACAAAATGACCTAAATATTTTTTTTAACAAAGTGAATCTATGGCAGTACTATTTTGAATTTTAAAATCATTAAAAAAAACCTTTGGAGTTCCTTCAATCAACCATCTTCCATAAACAATCTAAAAATTAAAAAATAAAGGATTAAAACAAATTAAAACTAAAAAAAGATACATTTTGAAAAAAAATAATTATTTTTTACTTTATTTTGTAGGAAAACAATTAAAATGTTTTTGAATGTTATAAAGTAATTGTTTTATAGAGAAAATTATTTATTCAAACAAAAATTTAAAACAATGGTAAAAAAAGATTCAGGGTAAGTCGTTAACTGACAAAAGTAATAAAAAATTTAAACTTATACCAATATTCTTAATATATAATATTATATTAGACTAATACTTGCATTATTAGTTGCTTAACTTATTAACATGATGAAGTGGAGGGGTGTAAGCAGTTAATAAAACACTTCAAGATTCTATATAGCATGTTTTTATGGGTTTGTGTTTCTATGGCTCCATGCATGGGTACATTTTCATAGGATGCAAATTGCTTAAATATTATAAATATGACAATCAAAATCAAATAGTATTTAGAACATTTCTATATAAGTTAGGTTACTTAACAGATTGGCAGCTCTAACTCCTATTTTTCATGTTATTTTTTATAATTTCACTTAAGGTTTCTGTGGTAATTTATTATTTCAAAATATTTTTTATTGTATGAAGTAAAGTATGGCCTTCAAATATAATATTTTCAAACTCGTACATGATGCAGAAAGTTAAAGAAAAGAAGAAACAGTAAACTAAGTTTGCATCTACTTTTACTTCAAGTAAAAAAATCTAAAAAACAAAGTAAAATAAAAAGGTAATACAAATTAATTTAAAAAAAAATTGTTTTACTTAAACATGAGTTCAATGACTTAAACAAATAACAATAACTTAACAATAATGTTTTAATGACTTCTATATAACAAGTTCTGTTTTTTATAGAAAAGATAGCATAAGATTTTAAGGCTAAGATTTTTTTCATTATTTTTAGATGCCTAAATTAAAGCCCTCAGTACATCTGCTTCCTGACGCCTCCACAGTTTCTATTTCAGTATGACATGTATATATATATATATATATATATATATATATATATATATATATATATATATATATATATATATATATATATACATATATATATATATATATATATATATATATATATATATATATATATATATATATATATATATATATATATATATATATATATATACATATCTATAGCTGTAATTAATCAAGTTGTAGATATCAACTAAAATTTTAAAAGTATTAGTTACAATAAAAGTGTTAAAATAAAGTAAACTAAATTTCTGATGACAACTTTCACAAAAAGGGAAACATATTCAATATAATTTCAAGTTTACAAAACCTGAACAACACTGGTACTAGAGTATCAAAAGTAAAGTTGCCTTAAAGAAAAAATTTAGACAAAATTATTTGGCTAAAAATTTTCAATTTTATTTATTTTGACTGCCTTAAACTTAAATAAAAATCCATATTCTCAATTAAAATGATTTCCTAACCTCACTTTGATATCAGTTTTTGACAGATTCTCAATGATTATGTAGGTTGTACATTTAAAAATAATAGAGTATTAAAGATTTTAAGGCTAAAGCTTGCTTCTACATGAACTAGTTTTCCACTTCAACACTCTATTTAATAGACTCTATTTAATAGATTTAATAGATATTTAAAGAAAATTTAATGGTTCTCTGGTTACATATCATAGTACCATATTTCCTTTGCAACAACAGTATTATTTGGAAAAATGGATTTTTAAAAAGTGAATTCTGTAAATTATTTTTACAATAGTTTTGATAATAATAAAAATTATAATAACAACAATAATATGTTATATACATAATATATTGCATATATATGTTATATATATATAATACATTATAATAACGTATAATATATTATATATATATGCTATATATATTTAATATATAATATATATATATATATATATATATATATATATATATATATATACACATATATATATACAGTGCCTGCTGGTGGCGTGTGCGAAGTGTGCAAAGCACACAGGCGGCAAATTTTAAGATCAACAGTAAATGAAAAATAGCCAAAAATGTCGTTCTGATAAAATTTGATCATTATTAAAGGGCGGCATTTTTTTTTTGCACACACCAAGAAATGCTCACGAGCCGGCTCTGTATGTATATATATATATATATATATATATATATATATATATATATATATATATATATATATATATATATATATATATATATATATATATATATATATATGTTATATATAATATTATTATAGGATAAAAAAATATAACATAAATTATAGTGATAGCAGTAATAAGTTTAATGTTTACAATAATTACAATAAAAAAATTATAAGTATTATTATTGGTAGTAAATTATTAAAGTTAATGATTTATTAGAATGGTGTCACTCATACAGAAATCTGATCAAAGGAGTGACACCAATTTTTAAATATAATATTAGAAAAAAAAAATTAAACTTAGTGTGATATTAGATTATTTTATTTATGTAAATATTACAAAAGTTTGAACTTTTTTATAGTATGCTCACATTTTTTTTATTGGGACTGAGATAACAAATTCTGTTTTGTAACACAAAGAAAAAAAACTAAAAAAAAACAACCATTTAGTTTATAAACTCAAGAAAATGTAACACATGTCACAGCAATGTCACAGTAATGCAGTCAGTTTATAATATTATAAACAGACAACATTAGGTTTAGGACACCAATACCTACAAATGCAGCTTTAAAATTCATATTTGTATCTGCTTACAATTAAGGTTCATCAGAGGTCTCCATATTTCAAGTAAACTGATGAAATAAATTGTAAAATAAAATTAGAAAAGTGCTTGATTTAATGATTTAAAAAGTATCAAAATACACTTTAGCTTAGAGCGCTCTCTCAGACCTCTCTCAGACTAACTGGAAAAGTAAAGGGTTATTAAGCCGAGTCAGCCTAAAATCCCCTCCCTAGTAGGAACATCTTGAGCGGCTTCTTAGGGTCTTATCATTAAAAAGATCTTCATATATATATATATATATATATATATATATATATATATATATATATATATATATATATATATATATATATATATATATATATATATATATATAATACCTTGATTCCTTCATCCTCCATTGAGTGAATTACATCTTTTATGATTTTATATTCTGGCTCTACGACTTCCACCTCTAAATAAAAAGGAGTTTATTAATTTACTTATTTATTTAATAATTAATTTGCTAATTGTAGTCCTTCCCAATACACAACTAAGAGAGACCAAAAACATACCAGTGTTACATTGGTTTTGGTTTAAGGGTCCAAACAAAAAATAGTCATCTCCCAGTTCCTCTACTGTTACTCCTGCCTTTGTACGTATTACAGTATAGATACCTCCAACTAAAAACAAAATATGCAATAAGCACATGTAGAATATTAATTATAATAAGTATAAAAAAAATTTAATAAACATAAAAAATGAAAAAAAAAATTAAAAACCTTTATTAACAACTTCCCATGCTACTTCAAACACAAACCCAAACTCATGAGAACCATTTTCATCCATTATCAAACTTTTATTTAAGTTGTGGATGCTAACTATGATTGCAGCATATATTTATATGTAAATACCTGTAATTATTTAATTGTATATATATATATATATATATATGCAAAAAACTTGAAAAAATGTTATACCATCTTACTTCTGCAAATGCAAATAAAAAAATAATCGTGAAGACAAAAAATATTTACCTAGAAAAAACTATAAAAACAAATGATAAATCACTTTTAATAATAATAATAAAAAAAAATAGTTAAACTTAAATAAAGTATTTTTACAACTTAACCCTGACTGTAATATTTTTTGTCTTAAACAAATTTACACCAAATAAACAATTATTCAAATAACTCGCAACTTTTTAAGAGTTATCTTGTATAAATTGATGAATTTTAAATTTACATACTGTCATCCACCTAAAACATTAAATTTACTAAAATAAAACAATACATAACAATGTTTAACTGTTTTCAAGACAAAATCAAAGCAAAAAAAAAAAAAGATCTTTAGAGTGATTTAATAAAGATTTATCACTATGTTGATACAATTGAAAGTATGAAAAAGCACATTTGTTTACATAAAAAACATGAAAGACAAATATTTGCTTATTTTTTACTACTCATTTTACAGCTAATCCTGCAAAAATAAAAACATTCAATAAGCATTATCAAAACAAATCATCTCATCAAAATAAAAAATAAATATTTATTTTGTTAATTATTAATATATAGACACTAATTATTTACACATAATTTATACCAAATAATTAAAATCACATTTTTTACAATTACCCAGTAAAACTTTTTCTATGTTCAATTCATTAGGAGTTTAGGATCATTAGGCATTAGAAAAAAATTAGCAATATTTGAGGTCTCAAATAAAGGTAGAGGAGGTTTTGTGCAACTATTTTGCTGATATATATTTTTTGTCAACATGATTTATGCAACAACTTATGCAACTGATAAATAAGGATTTAATTAAATATATCAAACATTTTTTTAAATACGTTAAAACTACACAGTTAAACAAATTATTTAATATCTTACTTTGTTGTAGAAAACTCTTTCTTTTTTTTTTACTGTTTATTTTTCTTCTGTTTTTAAAAGCTGTTTTTAATTAACTTGGATTCTCACTATATTATGATAAAAAGGTATTTTTTTTTTATACATATAAACCGAGGTTTGAGTTTAATAGGAGAGAACACAAGTTCATTGTATGCCTGGATGTTTCCAATCCTGGTTGTTTTTTTTAGCATAATAGAAAAGTGGTTAAACAAGGTAAAGACTCTAGCTCTATAAAAACAAATTTCTTTAAAAATCAAAAGAAACCTTGTAGCTGTTTAATAAAACTGATATTTTTCTGATAACTGATAACTTTTGCTGGAAATTGCTGTTTTAAAAACTTATACAATGATATTATTTAATATCACTAGATCACTGACTGCAAAAGCTTTTGAGAACACACCTTTAAAAACTTGGATGACAAAACAAGATTACGCTTTGTCAGCCAAATTATTAAAGCCAGAATTGCAGATACAAAGAACAGTCCTAGCAGCAAAAAAAGAAACATGTTATCCTCTGATCTAATGTTGACAGAATGAGAAATTTTCAGTCAATATTTATCCATTTTTCAGACTATTGAAAATTAATCTGTAAGAAGAAAATTTGTCTTTAATGAATTATTGCAAAAGATTAAAAAATAAATGAAATAAAAATAATAAATAAATGAAAATTAATGAAAAATGAAACTCAACTGCTATAAAAAAAAATGTCACACAAAATGAACTTTTCAATAGAATGTTTTAATTATTCTATTATTTGAATGAATTAATATTCTACAACTTTATTTTATTCTACAACTAGTAGCTAAGACAGAACAAATGGGTAAACAGACCTGTCACATTTGCAAAGCAAAGATAAGTTTATTGTGTATTTTCAAACCAATATTGCATTAATTATGAAGAAAAACTATTTCTTTCACTCAGAAGCTTCTCAGTTAAATATTGCAACTAAAACTTCAAGGTTTTACTGAATAATGCCTGTGAAACCATTTTTAAAAAACATAAATAACATAAAAGATTTTTGCATTAGCACTTTTAGATATTTTGAAACTGACATAAGTCAAAGAATGTTTTGACAACAGCAGATATCATTGACAAATATCATTAAGATACCAACTACAATTTTATAGTATGATCTGCAGTTCATACTATAGGCATGAATATAGATTTTTTTTTTTGCAAAAATTCATAAAAAAAATCTTAGTATTTTCTTTTCACCCATAAGATTTTTATTCATTTATCATACTCTAGGATTAATTGTAGGATTATAACCCTATGATAAATTCAAGAGAATGATAATCCTATGATAGCTACCAATCTATCTAACCCCAGACTATGAGTATGATAAAGTAAATCCCATAATAAAATCCTAAAATCATTTTATTTTATTATAGGATAAAACAATCTTTACTATACAGAGTTTTTTGTACAGCAGACAAATCTAATAATGCCACAAAAAATCAAAAGCAACAACTTTTTCCGCAGATAACAACAGTTTATTAATTTTCTGTTAAATTCTTTGCACTTGCTACAATGGCCAATATTGTTGTTTCACTGGCTCTGTACAACTTTATGAATACAACAATTGCAATACCTTTACATTACTTATACCTTTAATTCAGTGACAAATATCTTGTAAATACACTTGCTTCCCAAGAGTTTAGACTTTTTCGTGTTTTGCCAACAGTTAAACACAACACTTTTATTTTGTTAAGATTTTGCAGGATCTATTAATTTAGAATAACTCTAAAAAAAGCAAAATGTCTGTTGAACCCATTATTTTAAAACCATGAGCATTTTTTTTATATTTACCAAACACCTGAATCTGTAAACTAAGCAACTTGACAGATCACCTCCTGATTTTTTAATAAAAGCTTCAGTGTTGGTAAAAAAAAAAAATCTGTGGTTAAAGATACATTATTTTTAGAGATTTGCAAATTTTATATAGCACATGAATTTTTAAAAAAAAGGCTTTTTAACTTTCCTAAATACAGCTGTTTTTTAGTAATATATTTTTGTGCTGCTATTTTAACCTTTTAATTCAAAAGCAAGAATGTTACTTTAAAGACTAACAGTAGCAGTAGAAATATTTTTGAGTCAATTATTGTATCAAACTTGATACTGTTTGAAAGGATTGCCTAAATTCAATTTTATTCATTCAACAGTTTAACTTATAAAAACATTTATTTTCGGAAAAAAAAAGAACTATAAAGTGTAAAGTTTAAAGATAAAGAATGTATAGCATATTTTCCCAGTAATAACTGTAAAATATGATGTTGAAACTTGAGTTTGTAGTTTTGAAAAAAAAGACTGAAAATGTAGGGCTGAAGTCATTCATGCAGTCATAACTTTGTGTGTTGTTTCTTTTGATGTATTAAATACAACAGTTAAGGACCATTTTTTCTAGAAAAAAAACACACACACGTATATATATATATTAGGGTTGCCAGATATCCCGATTTTACGAAGGAGAATTCTGCGCCAAATATGTAAAAATATTTTTTTTACTTAGTTCTCCTTCGTAAAATCGGGACATCTGGCAACCCTAATATATATATAAATATTCTTTATATATATATAATATATATATATATATATATATATATATAATATATATATATATATATATATACATATGTATACATACATACATATGTATATATATATAATATATCTATCTATCTATATATATATATATATATATATATATATATATATATATATATATATATATATATATATATATATATATATATATATATATATATATATATATATATATATATATATAATATATATATATATACATATATATAGATATATATATATATATATATATATATATATATATATATATATATATATATATATATATATATATATATATATATATATATATACATATATATATATAGATATAGATATATATATAGATATGTATACATATACAATATATATATAAATATATATGTATATATATATATATGTATATACATATATATATACATATGAAAAATATAATAACAATTTATGTTACCATTTACTATTTAATTTCATATTTTAAATAATATGTCTATATAAGGAAAAATATTTTCTCAAATTAGCATCAATGCAGATTAGAGGTATTAAAATAATTCTTTAGATTATTCTTTAGATAACAAAAAAACTTTTGTAACCTCCTTGATAATATTAATTATTTTATAATTATAAGAATTTTAGCAATAATCTTTTAATCCAACTGTAATACTAATTTTTATAAATCTATTTTGCTTATATAGACAAATATATATATATATATATATATATATATATATATATATATATATATATATATATATATATATATATATATATATATATATATATATATATTAGTAATTACTGAGTCTGTATTTGTTTAAAAAATTAGTCAAAAATTAAAAGTATTGACTATTCATCATACATTACATAAACTTGTGAAAATAGAGTACAAATTTATGTTCGATTCTAAGAACTTGCTTTTTTAATTATTTATTCACTAAAACTAAAGCTTATAAACTTTCTTTGAACTGTTGTTTTTGTAGAAAACTTTTATCGATTTGTATTATTTAAACTATTCAAGCACCTACACTTTTTATCTTATTATTTTATTTATTTCTTTCATAAATTTATTAGACCATTAACAACAACAAGAATATTTCAGCTCTTGGTAAAAATGTTAAAAGATACCTTTTAAGAAAATCGATATTAAGTATAAACGGTAGCACCTGGTCTGACTTGAAAATATACAAACAAAAATTGTATAAAAATAAACAAATAACATGATAATTTAGGATGTTACGAAAACAACGAGGTTCTGAAAATGATTATATTATTGAAAAAAAAAAGCAATTAAAAAAATATTATTTCAATTATTCTTAAGTTTCTTTAATACTAGTAATATTAAAATACTTGCTACTAAACAAAACTTGTTGTTTTCAAAGTAAATGAAATAATAAAGTTTTTAGCCTGGTATCTTGCGTTTGCCTGGTATCTTGCGTGACTTTTTTTAAACTGAAGTTAAGCTTTAAAAATGTTTAAATATCAATTTGATTGAGATCAAATTGATACTTAAATTGTTTTCAATTAATTATAAATTACTTTTTAAATTCTTATTGACTGATTAAATTGTTACACTTTGTAAAATAATAGTTTACGTTTATGGATATAGCCGGGAAACAAAAAATTTCAATCTCAATGGGATTAAAGATCATTCTTTTTAAATCACTTTTTCGCGACCATAAACTTAAAAACTTTTATAAACCCTTTACGCGCAACGAAAAATTTGTGGGTGTGGCAAAATGTGTCTCTTAATTAAGAGCTTTCGTTGAGGTTTATAATTTTCAATGTGCACGCACATTGGAAAAAGTTTATTATAGATTTGATTATGTATAAACGCACATTTGTAAAAGTTTGTTATTATAGATTTGATTATGCATAAACGCACATTTATAAAAGTTTGTTATTATAGATTTGATTATATTTTTATTTTATTTGATTTGGGTTTTGTTTACTATAAATGCGACTATCACCTGAAAAGAACACATTTTTATTGTAATTTTTAAACTCTTTTCACGTTTTATTATTATTTCACATATCATAAATGCAGTTATATATAAAGTAAAGTCCTCTTGGGAAAAGACCCTAAATTAAGCGATTTTTCCAAGAATGTATATATATACTACGTCTGGGGCAATTGTAGCCAAAATTTTAGAGCTTTTTTGTTCCCAGGTTTCAATCATCGCAATTTTTTGCAAAGCATCCTTGTTTAACATAACTATAAACGTACAAATGTTTGAAGTTTGCTGTCATGTCTGAAAGTTAGTTATCTTAAACACCAAAAATATGCTGGATCCGCCTCATATATATATATATATATATATATATATATATATATATATATATATATATATATATATATATATATATATATATATATATATATATATATATATATATATATATATATGTATATATATATATATGTATATATATATATAAATATATATATATATATATATATATATATATATATATATATATATATATATATATATATATATATATATATATATATATATATGTATATATATACATAATTTAAAAACATTTTTGGGTTATAAATTTTGGGTTATAAATTAAGAGTGTGGCAGTCACATAAAAACGCCAAGAAGAAATTAAGCTATACATACATATATATATATATATATATATATATATATATATATATATATATATATATATATATATATATATATATATATATGTATACAAGTAACTTATAATTTTTCTCATTATTATTTTTATAATCATTATTATTATCATACTTATTATTAGTAACTTTTTTTATTTTGTGATTCATACGTTTATTATTATAAATATTATTTTTATTATCATAACATTAACTATTTTAAACATTTTTTTTAGGTCCTTACTTAATGTAAGTAAATTTTGTTACCCAACAATAGCTTGTAGGGTAACAAAACTTATTGTACTTTCTTTTTCATTTTGTTATAATATAACGTAAAAATGTAACGTTCATGCCTGATATTCTTTATTGGTTTGAAAAATGATAAAGTTTTTCTCATACTGATTGTTATGATCGTCACTGATCGTATTGATCGTTTTTTTTGAAAATAAAATTAAAACTGAAATTTAAATAAAATACTCTATTAATTTATTCGCAACATCTCCTAAACTCCCAAAAAACTGATTTTAAAAAACTAAGAAACACAAAAAAAGAGTTATCTGGTTGCCTAAAAAAAAGGAACATGGATTGAAGAGCCTATTTTTTTCTAAGGGCCTTGGGCTGCAGCCTCATCAGCCTCTGCTTTTATACGGCCTGGTGGCAAACTAACATATCCAAATTTCCTAATTAACGCTTGATTGTTATCATATATAATAAACTTGGTAAGAATTAAAGATCCGTTAACAAAAAGTTAAAAAAATTGAAAAAACTTAAATAAATAAACAAAAATAAAATAAAGCAAAATAAATAAAAGAACAAATAAGTAAATGTTACCTATTTAGTTTTAAAAGGTTTTAAAAAATGTAGACAAAGAGAGTTTTAAAAAGTTTACTGATTCACCTGTTATAATTAATAAAGATGGTGTTGCTATACTTAATATAGTGACCATATACTTGAAAGAATTAATAAAAAAAACCTATTGCTAATTTAAAAGCGAAAAAACACAAAGTTGATATTGAATATAAAAAGATCGTAAATTTTCTATAGGTTCTTAAAAAAACTGTAAAGCTGTGTCGACAACCCACATTAAAACAAATATAACTTTTTATTTTATTTGAAAAATTACCCCAACATGCTCAGGCCGCCACTATTTAATTAGGAAGTTACAGGCAAATGAAGAAGATATTTAAAGACCAAGAAAGTGTATTAATTAAGTAAACACGATGAAAAGCAAAAAAGCTTTGGATGCATATTCTATTTGATTTAAAGATGCAGGTTTCTGGTAATTATTTTCGTGTGACTTTTGGTTTTTTTGATTCATATTGTTAGTTTCGACATAAGTAAAATGATAACCTCTGCGTAGCACAGTGGGGCCGGAGCAACCCAATGTGTTTTAATTTTTTGAAAACTCAATGGTTTCAGGACAGCATTTAGTTTTGCCTATTTTACAAAATTATATGATTGGTATTAAGAATAGTTAAACTGAAAAACGCTGTTTCGTAAATGCTAATAAGTTATTCTTCTTACAATCGGAAATAAAACTTTTTCATTTTTATGTAAATTATCATTTTGCAGTAAATTATAATTTAGAAAATAGAATATATAAAATAGAAAATAACTATTTTATATTATATATTTTATAAGACATCTTTTATCCGTTTTAAATTAAGCTCTAGTCAAAAAAATAAAGTTAAAGCTATTTTGGTGTTTTTAAGAACTGCGACTGCTAGTTTGTCTTTTCTTTGTTTCTTATTTGATACTATCGCGTAGACACTATCGCGTTTTTTATAGATTAAATATAGTTTTATTGCTAAAACTGAAATTATAAAATAAATTATAAATAAATAATTATAATTATTTATTTATAATTTATTTTATAATAATTTTTATATAAAACAAAATTAAAACATTATGGTAATGTTTTAATTTTGTTAAGGTTCAAGCTCATAACTTTTTAAATTTTTTTTTGCAGTTGAAAAAATTTTATAGTTTAAAAAGGACAAATTTTTAAACACGATCCAAAAGTATATTAAGCATATTCTTTTGATTGTTCGTCGTTGCAACAACATTAAAAAAATTTGGTTTATCATATCACGCAATTTTTTAGTTCTTTCTTTTTCTTACTTTTTTTGTTTGCTTGTTTGTTTTTTGTTTTATCTAATTTATCAATGGTATTTTCTATCAATTGAGACTATCTTATTAATGTAAATATTTTTGTATATATCTTATATCTTAGTTTACACTTTATGCTCTCGGAAAAAATTTAGTGGCGAGTAGACTGCTGGCGAGTAGACTGCTTTACAAATTGCTTTCATGCACTCTTTCATACACTGGTGTTAAAATAAGTGTTGTAGTTAAGTTACCCACCATTATGCTTGTTATATTGTCATCATACCTAAAACAAAAGTAAATATAAGTAATACAAACAAAACCAATTATATTTACTCATAATACGGAGAACTTATTTTCAAAAAAAAAATACTGTTGATTATTTCCAATTGCTGTGCATTTTGGTCATTATTAAAAAAGGTTTCTCTTGCCTCTAACCTTCCCCTCCCCCGCCCCCGCCCCAATCAGTCAAAAACCAGCGTTGCATTCGGAATATTCGAATTCAGACTATTGTCTGATGTAATCGATCATACAAATTTGTTCTATATCATTCTGTATTGTATTAAAATTAACCGTTTTAAAGTTAACTTTTATAGCGAAAACCAGCAACTGAGCGCCCATACATCATCAGATTCTCACAAAACGTTTCGTGCGAGATTGTCAGTATGCTACTCTCGATCCAAGGATGAGAAAATAAAAGTAGTAGGATATAAGACAGATAATACCTAGCAGGCACGCAACATTGCATTAACATTGTGTTAACGTTCTAACGTTAATACAACGGTAGTACAACTTTAATACAACACTGTGTGCCTGGTGGGATCTAATACGCATTTAAAGTTTGCGTTTAAGTTCAAAGTAGTTTTTTTTAAAAACATCTCAAGCTACTCTGAATAAGTATTTAATACGCGTTATATACATATATTTATACATAATTAGTTAATAAAGATGTCAAAATTCTCCTGATTTTTTGGTATTATTTGGATCAGGGATGTGGAGTCCCAAAAATTGACTCCGGATTTGAAAGTCACAAAAAGATTACTTCTTCCTAGTTTTTAGTATCCAGGAACTCAAAAAAAATTAAAAGCTTAAAATAAATTAGGATTTTTAGATTAGAGGAACAATTACTTTTTAAACACGTATAATGGTGGCAAGGACTCAAACAAAAGTCATTAATTTTCATGAGTTTTATTTTATTACAGATCATAAGTCAACCAAAATGGTTAGAGCTTCTTGACACTAGAGACCAGGTAGATATTAAACAACAGCCCTTTTGGGAATCTGCATCTCTGATTCGGATATTATACTGGCAAAAAGCAGGTACATTAGATTGTTAAAGATACCGTTTTGTGGGTGTGTACAGAAAGTATTTTGAAATACCCATGTGCGATCAGGATAAACCATTGGCCTCTCGAGTAATATGTTCAACCTGCCGAACAATGGCTTATGCCGTTTCCATAGTATAGAGAAAGCTGAAGAACCACCATGATGACTGTATTTTTTTGGATGATTGACGTTAGGAAGTACAGAAATGCTGAAGTGAGACAAGCTCTTCATTATCCAGACATACAACTGTCTACAACACCTGTCCCACATAAAGACAATCTACCATTAACAAAACCATCATAACTATAAGTATAAGTCTCATCATATTTTGCAAAAGTCTCATATTTAGTTTAATTAAACATAAAGTATTTACTATTTATATATTATTATATTATATATATTATATATTAAGCATAAAGTATTTACTATGCATTTTTTGAAGAAGTTTCGAAGCAACTGTTATTTATGTCTAGGCTGATGTTGCTGCATGTTGTTTGTTCATTCTATTTAGAAGAAAGAAGCAATGAATTTATCATCTCAAGACTCATCAAGTAACAATAGCGAAAGAGAAAGCTTTTGTACCAACAACATTTCAGTCTCAATTTCCAAATCAGAGTGAGCTAGATTATTTAGGCAGAGTTTTGGGTCTTACTAAGTTTGAAGATAATCTCTATCATCAAGGCTGATGGAATGAAATCTAAAATGAATTTAACGAAGACATGTGTGTCCCGAAAAGAACTACTATGACTTGTATTATGCATAATATATCTATGTTATAGTAAAGATGTGACCGGCTTATTTAGTTATCTTAGACACGCATGATTCCGCCCAATTAGATACCTCAAAACGGAGGCTAAAGCAGAATTGTCCGACAATGAAAATAAATATCCATCGTTAAATTTATTAACTTTGTTAACTTTGATAAGTTGCTTATGATTAATTTAAAGTTGTTTATAAAAACTTGTTTACAGATAATTAAATTAAAGCAGTATGTGAATAAAATATGGTTTAAAACGACACTGATGATGCTATTGGTACAGATATTATTACTCAATGGGGAGAGGTATAAAAAAAAGAAATACATCAGTATAATATAAAAAGGTACATCAGTATAATAAAAGTGTCAAATTTGGTTGCGTCTTAATGCACGCAGAAAATAGAACCTGTTTAAATAACAGGCCAAGGTTTTGATGTACATTTTGAAGAATTACTTGTACAGCTAAATATAATTGGAAACTATAATTAATTATGAATATAATTATAATAATTAAATATAACTATAAATGCTACCTATGAACTAAGACTAAAAGATTTGCGTTGTAAATGCAAGTTTAGAATTTAATGAGACGGAAAAATTTTTAAGCAATTTTCGTCCCTTACTTTGATCACATTTAAGTTTAAACTGTAATCAAAGAAAGACCAGACTCAAATTTTTTGATGTTTTAGTAATAACACTTTCAGGAATTAGAAAAAGCTACAAATTTAAGTATGTTAATGTTTATGTTAAACAAGACTGTTTAAAATAATGTTACGGCAGTGTAGCCTGGAAAAATGTTGCGGCAGTGTAGCCTGGAAAAAATGTTGCGGCAGTGTAGTCTGGAAAAATGTTGCAGCAATGTAGCTTGGAAAAATGTTGCGGCAGTGTAGCCTGGTAAAATGTTGCGGCAGTGTAGCCTGGAAATAAAAATAGCTAAAAAAAGTTTGCAGTCCCAGCCCATGAATGTGAGGATTATAAGTTGATAAAATATTTTAATTTGCTATGTTATACTAAATTTAAATTCATCGATAGGTTTTGAAGTTCATTTAATATTCATTTAGTGCTCAAAGGATGTGACTATGTAAAATTTACAAACCCCTCATTTTAGTGGTGAGGGGTGAGGTGGATGGGGGGGGGGGGTGTTGTGGTGGTGGTGGAAAATTTACATTCATAACATTCAAAAACTAAGAGATTGATAAATTATATTTAAAACCTGTCGATGAATTTAGTTCTCTCATTACCCTGCATTTGGAGCGGTAACTTTATTAAGTAAGTTTTGTTCCCAAGCTCCAATCACCACAATTTTTTTGTAAAAATGCCTTAAAAGTGGATTTTCCTTGATAAGATTGGTCAAAACAGTAACGAGGAAAACATTTTGAATAGATAACACGTAAGCTTAAATATATAACATTTTTAATAAACTAAAATACAAAACTCTAACACATTTTTTTCGAGCTGTAAGAAAATCTATACGTCAAAGTTCGTCGTGTATTATTCAAAATATATACTGTTTTAAGCTGCTTTTAATAAGAATAACTCTAAATATTTTATCTAATTAAATAACGACTGAAAATATAAAAATGCGAAAATCAATTATTATTAAAGTTATGCGCAATTTAATTATAATAACGCGAGTATGGTTGTAATTGCATGCAAAAAACTAAATATTATTTCCATTCGATTCGATTCAATTTAATACGACTCTATAATAGTATAATATTGATAATCATATATGAATTAAGGAATAAATTTTTTATTAGATCGTTTATTTTTTATTAGTTTTCTCAATTAACCGTGAACAGGATAAATGAGCAATAAACTATTGAAATCATGGAAAAAAATTTTTGTTGATATATTAGTAAACGCTGATCAATCTTGCAAAAATATTAGTAAACGCTGATCTATCTTGCAAAGATATTATAAACATTTTTAAAGATGTTTTTTCAACATTTTGTAAACAATTTGAAAATTAACAAGCAAAAATTTCCGATCATAATATTAATACTCGTGGCATGCACATCAGTCTTTACTATTGGGCTTATTGTCGGTATTTATTATGAAAAACCTGATACCGTGGAGTATTCTGAAAATTACCAATATCTAAACTTTGGAAATTATCCAAAACAAATAAATCAATCAGTGATGAGGCTCACAAAAAGCAAAGATGTATCCTCTGTAGATCTCAAAGATATATCGTCCGTAGTGATAGAAAAACACTTTTTTGATCAAAGTGAAAAAAGTAATCTTATAGTCAATTCTCTTATGCATAAAGATATTGTTAACTCAAGAGATCTTTTAAACAAACCTCAAAGTACGCTTTTGCCAAAATATCTGCATATTCGAGAAGCGGACAGTTCAATAGTCGGAGATTTTCTGTGCAACAATTCAGCTGTTGAAAACTGTTGTTCGTTTTATGTTCACACTTTAGAGTCAGCTAAAAGTATATGTGATTCAATGCTGGACGATTGCAAAGGTTTTGTGTTAAGCTCAGTATTATCTATAAAAAACTTTCAATATTTAGCGTATTTCAAAAATAATGTCTCAAAGATGAATATAAATTTTTTAACGAACTTCTACGTAAAGATCAATTATTTAAAAGAAATTTACTGGAGAACTTCATCACAAAATTAAGATTAGTTTGTAAAACCATATGAACGATGGAATTTAAACTTTATCAGCATTAAACTAATGCGTTTAAAGTTTGTATAAAAATTTGTGTAAAGTTGCGTTAAAAATTTTTTTTTTTAAAGACCTTGAAATTTGACTTAATAATACACGTGGCTCATAACGAACACGTGTTAATACAGATTTTAAAATTCAAAATTGAAGCTAGTTTGAATTGTTTGCTAAGAACTTATGATCAATCACATCTCGTGATTTCACTATTCACATCCTACCTGATATCGCCGACAAACAGGTTGATTGATTGCTTGACATTCGTATCACTCCAGCTTCTGTATCTTAAGTGATTTCCTGCTTAGACTCTTCTACAGCTTGTGGTCCCGACAACATACCTTTCTTGCAGAAGTGTTCTCCGGAGCTGTCGTCTATACTTTCAAAACTATTTAACAAATAGTTATCAGAGTCTTGCTTTCCAGCCTGCTGGAAATCGGAATGTGTCATCCTTATTTTCAAAAGTTCTGGAGAGTGATCTGACACGTAAGCAAGGTTTTTGAGTCTTTAATTAACAAACATTTAATCTCTTATCTTGAATCTCATAACTTTATTTTTGATCATCAATATGGATTTTGATCTTCTTGGTCAACTGCTGATTTGTTAAAGGCAATAACTGATAGGTTTTATTGTGCATTAGATAGATGTGAAAAGATTAAGGCTATACTTTTTGACATTTCTAAAGCCTTTGATATAATTTGGCATGCTGGTCTTCTCTATAAGCTCTCTTCTTACTATGAATCAGGCAACATCTTTAAGATTATTGAATCCTTCCGATAGACAGCACTCTTCTTTTTTTTTGTAATTTCAGGGGTTCCTCAAGGTTCTATCTTTGACCTATGTTTTTTTAAATTTACATTAACAATCTCCTAGAAGTTCACACCTAAGGTGGCATTGTTCGCTGATGATACTACCATTTATTCTTGTCTTGATGAGAAGCCAATACTCTCTGATTGCTTAGAGGGGGGATTTGAGCTTGAAAAAGATCTCACTTGTGTTGCAGCATGGGTCTCTCAGTGGCTGGTGAACTTTAACTGAGATAAAACTTAAATTTTTTTAGTTAATTGTTATTGTAACAATCAAGATCTTCTCAATATTTATGAACGGTATTGATGAGTCATCTACCGTTCTTCTTCTAGAATTAACTCTTACTTCCAATCGTTCTTGGAAGCTATATATCAAATCTATTTCTAAACTAGAATCTGCTAAGGCTGCATCTTTTTATCGTGCTCGCTACTTTTTTACTCAGAATTCTATTTTTTATTTCTATAAATCTCAAATCAGTTTTTGTATGGAATACTGTTACCATATCTGGAGCGGATCTTCCAATAATGCTCTTTCTCTCTTAGACAAGGTGCAAAAACGTATTGTAAACTTAGTTAGACCTGCTCTTGCAGCCAACCTGTAACTATTACTACATTGTCGTAATGTTGCCTCTCTTTCTCTTTTCTATAAATACTAAAATGGGCGCTGCTCTAAGGAGCTAGCGTCTCTTGTGCCATCTACTAAAATTCATTCTTGTGTTACTCCCTATTCAATTAAATCTCATCCTTTTACTGTGAATGTTCTTAAGTGCTTTAAAAATTCTTATTCGTCTAGTTTTATTTCTTGAACTTCAGTTCGTTGGAATCCGCTCCCTTTTTCTTGTTTTTCTGATTCATATAATCATTCATTTAATGTCCTTGTGCATCATAGACAAATATCAAAAATACTGTAATAGATTTTTTGATGAAAACAAAACAACATTTGATAATGTGTTAGTTAGGTATTTATGGAGCTAACGTAAATACTGGTGTGAACAATGGTGTTGGATTACTGGAACTGCATTTGAGATATCTAGTTCAATAGTTAGTGTGTATGTTCCATTTAAATGAATTACCATCGAGAAATTTTGTGTTGTATATAGACGGCATCACTTCTTGACCTACTGCATTTGCCACATCTGCTTTACAGATGTGGCAAATGCATTAGGTCACCGATTTTCAAATCTGGTGATGAGACTAATGTTTCAAACTACAGACCAATTTCAGTCTTGCCCTGCTTTTCGAAACTAATTGAATGCATCATGTATAACAGACTTTAAAAATATTTAACTGAAAAAAAGATTTTTTACTTTAATCAATACGGTTTTAATAAAAACTATTCCACTGACCATGCAATAATTGAATTGGTTAAGCATATATCAAATGAGTTTAATAGTGATTGCTATACAATAGGGGTTTTTATTAACTTATCTAAAGCCTTCGACACTGTAAACCATACACTGGTTACTTTTGAAAAAACTAGGAAATTATGGTGTCAAAAATCAAAGTTTACTTTGGTTTAAATCATACCTTACTAACAGAAAGCAATTTATACTTAAAGAATCAAAAGACTCGAAAAACAACCTTATCACTTGAGGGGTACCCCGAGGTTCTATTTTAGGACCTTTATTATTTTTGCTTTATGTAAATGACTAATATTTAACATCAAAAATATTCAATATTATTTTATTTGCAGATGACACTAATTTATTTTATTCTCACAAAGTTATTGGTGTTCTTTTTAGAATAGTTAATAAAAAATTAGATAAGATTAATGAGTGGTTTATAAGTAACCGTCTTTCATTAAATGCAGAGAAAACTAAATTTATCCTATTCCATAAGCCTAGTAAAGCCGTGAGTATTCCTCTTAAATTACCCAATCTTTTAATCAATAACATAATAATTAAAAGAGAATTGACTACAAACTTTCTGGGAGTGCTTTTAGATGAAAAATTGTCATGGAAATTTTATATTAAATACATTGAAGGTAAAATCTCAAAAAATATTTCCATTTTAAATCGAACAAAACCTTTTCTTAATAACGAGTCTTTAAAAAATCTTTATTTTTCGTTTGTACACAGTTATCTTTCATACTGTAACGTTGCCTGGGGTAGCACTAGATACACTAAACTAAAGAATATTTATAACAAGCAAAAACATGCTTGCAGGATAATATTTGGGGCAACCAGAAATGCACAATGTGAACCTCTCTTACGTCAGCTCGGAGCTTTAAATATTTATAAGCTTAATATTCATCAAGTTTTACTATTTATGCTTAAAGCAAAACGTAGGTTAACTCCAGTAACATTTCAATCCTATTTTAATGAAATCTCTCATAAATATCCTACCAAATTTTCAGAGAATAACTTTGTCGTTCCAATAATACATCTTAAATTAAGTTCGTACCAAATTCAATATCGGGGACTTTTTGTTTAGAAAAATTTTTATCCAATTTTTAATGAAAAACAAAACTTCGTTTTAAGTTGAACTTTGGAAAATTTTAAGGCGAATTTAAAACGGCATTTGCTAAACATGGACTTTGATATATTAGATATTAAATATCTTTTTTAATATGTTTTTTGACAATTTAAAAAGGTTTCAATTAAATCACTTAAAATAATCAGTTAAGCTTTTGCATTTTCTTTAGCTTTTGTTACTAATGATTTACAAACCATTAGTCACAAACCATTAGTCACAAACAATATACATAACCATGGTTTACAAACCATTAGTAGCAAACAATATACATAAAAGCAAATCTGCTTTTACGTTTATGTTATTGTTGATATTTATTAATCAGCCCAAATTATGATTTTTTGTGGATTGATAACTTTCATGATTTTCTCTTGTTTGCACTTTTTTATTTTTTAAATTATTTCGCTGAATATTGTTAGCAAAAAATTATTTTATTGCTGAAATAGTATGTGTTTATACTGCTTTATTTATCATTTATTACGTATGTAAATTTTAAACACGTTTTAGAGCACTAATGTAACGGCGCTCGGTGATAAGACAACTTGTCTTCTTGCTCCGGCCAGGATTTTCTATTAATGTAATATCTTTTTTTGTAATTTTTAAAACACGGCAAAATAAATTAATAATAAAAAAAACATAAAAAAATGTGGTAACATCTGGAAAGCAATTGCAATTTTTCACGAGATTGTGACAAATAATATTAGCAAAGATCAACAGTAACAGTAAAACATGCGCAAGAAATAGAATTAGGCAAGGTGAAAAAAAGCTTAGCAAAAAAAGTTTGGTCCGTTGGTTCATTCTCGATGGCTGACAACAATAATTCAAATTCTGCATTTGTATGTTGCAATCACTCCTTCTTTTACCTTTTAAAACTTATTAATTACATTCTTCGAGTTTAAGACCATCTTGGATTTACCATCTTGAAATAAAATTTAAAATTGAATTTATTAGGTTAAATACCGAGCTTGTAAAAGGTAGAAGGAGAAGTGATTATACTCTCCTTCTGGTTGTAAAACTTACTAATTACATTCTTTGAGTTTAAGAAGAATGTAATTAGTATTTCTGAGTTTCTTCGAGATAAAATAGGAGCCTTAATGATACATGGGTGAAACATTTGTGGCGCTTAATTCAGTTCTCTCGTTTCCTTTCTGAAAGTGATCGACTTACATTTAATAAATGCATTTAAAGAAAATGTATTAAATTTTACAGAAGTAAAAAAATTTAGCGTTCCTCTTCTAAACTTTGATGTAGATGATTACCATAATCTTGTAAATTGGGAGGAACTTCCAAGAACTCCACTACCTATGCTAAAAAAGGTAAGTGATGATTGCATTCAAAATGCAATATAAAATATGCAAAAATTTACTTAAAATAGTTTTCCGTGCCATTCTCAAAATGTCGAAAGACAAATTGAATTGGTTACAGAACCAGCCGTATCTGGAGAAATGAAAAGAATCGGATATATTAGAAAAAAAATTTCATCTAAAAAGTATATTTCACAGTTTGTCTCAAAAGTATAGGAATAATTACTTAATAAACTTTTTTTTAATAGAATTTTTCTTATTAAGTACAAAATAATTTACATTTAAAACAGCAATTAAAAAAGTTTGTATTAATCATAAGAAATGATTAATTATTAAAGTGCTAACCTAGTCATGCTACTGCATTAAGTTTTTTTTGTATAACTGGTCTTTTTCATTATATTATTGTTCAACTAGTCTTTTTCATTATATTATACCGTATTCTTAATGATACTGCTGAAATTCAAACTGATTTAAATAAAATCACTGAATACACAAAAGTTGGGTAAATGAAGTTCAGCCTAGAAAAATATAAGATTATGGATATGGGAAGAAACAACCCAGACACGATCTTATTCACTTCAAGATACAATCAATTATTTAAATAACAGTTTGGGAAAAATCAGATCTAGAAAAAGATCTTGGTATATTTGTTTCAAGTAATGCTAAATATTTTAATCAAGTTATTCATTCAAGTAATAAAGAAAACATTATGCTTAGTATGCTAAAAAAAAACACTTGTATCAAGTGATTTAGTGTTATGAACCAAGTTATACAAAACATATGCCAGACCTAATTTGGAATATGCAATCAGTGCTTGGTCTCCTTACACTCAATAATTTTTTATCTTTACAATTAAAGATAAAAAATTATTGAGAAAATCTAAAGATGGTCTCCTAAAGTACCGACCTTATGGAAACATCTTGTTTACACAGAGAGATGTATCTTGTTTCAAATTCAAAAACTATAGAGTTATAGAATAAAAGGAGATTTAATTCAAAAGTTTTGAACCAATAAAGGCCTTGCTATCATTAATTGGTATACTAAACCTATTACTCGCCCAGCTCGATATAGAAATTGTAAACAAGGACATTTTTTTAATAATCAAGTTGGTAAATATTGGACTGCACTCAGTGGTGCAATAGTAAACTGTTTGAAAACGGATAAATTTAAGCGAATGCTGGATAGCTCAATAGATACCTGTCAATAGTCATTTTATGACTTTAATTGGACCTGCATCTTATTTACAACTCAAATACTATTCCTATTAAGAAAAACTTTAGACTAGCTAAAGTCTTGCTGAACTTTCTAAAAATGTAGGAAGCATTCTGTTCAATTCTTTTGTAAATTATCTTTTTTATTTTTTTTATTATTTACCTATTATTTATATCTTACTTATATACTTCATGATAGTGTGGAAATTAAATACATTTTCTTGTAGATCACAAGACATTACAAGTTGCAATGTCGATGATACGACAAACTTAAAACAATTAGTGATTATGTTAACTCTTGAATTAGTAGTAGTAGTAGTAGTAGTAGTAGTAGTAGTAGTAGTAGTAGTAGTAGTAGTAGTAGTAGTAGTAGTAGTAGTAGTAGCAAAATGCTGCAACAGGTTTCCCTGTATGACATGTTTTGGCAGCCTTTTCTATTTTATACTCTAATTTTATTCATATCAATATATAAAAATTTACATAGACATATAGTATGAAGTATAGTATGAAGTTTGTACTTTATTGTTATTCCTTTTTATTTTTTTTAGTTATAATCTACTTATGCGGATTGTTTGAAATTTCGGCATCAAGCTGAGCCTTGAAACTGTTAACAGATGAAGCGCATACAACCTCTGACAGCAATTCATTCCAATGATTCACTATTCGATTTGTAAAAAACTGGTGCCTTTGCTCGCAATTTTGAACAAATTCTCCAGTCATTTTTAGATAATGTCCTCTAGTTTTTATTTTATTTGACACCTCAACACGGAGGACACGGGGTTCATTCCATGAGACGATATCTATATTATTGATAATTTTATTGGCCAAATCAAATCTCCCCTAATGGGACGGGTTTCTAAGGAAGTTAAGTTCAGTATACTCAGACCATCTTTGACATACGACGTTACGAAGGTATTAAACGGGTAGCTCTTCTTTGTGCTTTCTCGATTTTATACCTATGCTTGACGATAGATTGCTCACTGCTACCACGAATTCCAGATGAGGTCGTACAAAGGCTGTGTTTGAAATTTTAAGTAGATGCGGAGTCATGTGACTGAAAGTACAATACAACATGCCTAATACATGGTTGGCTTTAGTGGTTACATTAGTTGAACTATTTTGCCATTTCAAGTCTGGCGTGATCATGATGCCCAAATCACGTTCGACTAAAGTCAATACTAGTCCGACACTGTTATTGTTATTAGCTGGCATTGAGTAGACAAAAATTATGTGCATGATTTTACATTTATTGAGATTAAGTTTCCTGTTCCAGGTTTTACACCATTCGGCTATGATGTAGATATCAGTTTGAAGTTTTTGTGAAGCTAATGGGTGGTCTAAACGGGCCAGCAGTTTTGTGTCATCAGCATACATTTTACATGGATGGTTAACGATATCAGATATATCGTTCACGACAATGATAAAAAGCATTGGAACTAAGAGGGACACTTGAGGGACGCCACTAAATATCACGATTCTTTGAAACAGCTGATGTGAAAACAATTTTATCCAATTTAGGATAATTCCAGTAAAACCATATGCCTCGAGTTTGTAAATTAGTCTCTGGTGGGGAACCATATCGAACGCTTTACTGAAATCTATAAACGCTCGGTCCATAGATCCTTTGTCAGATAATGCTTTTGTCATCACATCAATTGACTCCAGAAAATATGTCACAAACGCTTTTTTATTGATGAAACCATATTGATTTTATGAAATAAGGCTATATTCGACTAAGTGATTGACCATAGTGTCACGTAATATTTTCTCCATCACTATACATGCAATAGATTTTAAGGGTATAGGCCGGCAATTGCCTGGGTCGAGTCTTTTTCCTTTTTTAACCAGTGGTGTTACATTAGCCTTTTCCCATATTTCCGGGCAACACCCACTATCTAGCGACTTTTGAAAAATTGTGCTTAAAGGTATTGAGAAGCTGTCAGAACAGTTCTTCAGTACATATGCGCTTACACCATTCACACCCACGGTTTTATCAACTGATAAATCACTTAGCTCATTTTTAAACAGATTTTGTGTTATTTGCAGATGGCTTCAATTCATTTTATAAAACATGGGAGTTCTTCGTCTTTATTTTTGTTGAAAACACTCTGAAAGTGGTCGTTCAGCCGATTTTCAATTTCTATTGTATTTGTGATAGTCGCCATTGATTCCTTTTAAGGCTGTTATTGTAGTTCTAACATTTTGTTTATTATTAACATACTTGAGCAGGATCTTTGGGTTGTGTTTCGATTTTATCACTAAATCAAGGTCAAACTCACAACGAGCATGCTATATGAGCTTCTTCAATTGAATATTACACGCTTTGTATTCTATTATATTGTATGCAGGCTGATAGTTGAAAGTGATTCATGCTCAAAAGGAATGAATAACGACCTGCCGTCGCCCAACGACGGCAGGTCGTTATTCGTAATAAAGCTGCTTTCTTTTTCAACTCGTCTCGTAATTGTCTATCTTGTTTTCTTTGTGCTTCTGTTAAATCTGGATTAACATAGATGCCTTCAAATTTACCCCAGGCTACCTTAACTATATTATTTCTGGTGACAATCTGTCGTCTCGACTATAATAGGCGGAGGTTTATTCGGATCTTTTGACCGTAAACGAAAACATTTTATTACATTGTCCGAGTTAATTTTAACGTTGGTTAGAAACTCTTTGTTTTGTTCTCATCATCTACTTGCTTCTTGGTTCTGTTTTAGTCGATGCTGGAATGCCGAAGACGATAAGGTTTTTGTCGCGTTTTATTCTAACTTTGTTCTCATAAGCTACACAATAAAGCATATCTAGTCGAGTTGGCGTTTTAGTTAATTTTTTTCCGGCCACAACGCTCCATGCTTCGTACTTATTATTCAACTCAGATATATTGGCTTTTAGAGGCATTTAGCGTGAATGTGTAAAAACTACATTGTATATAGTTTATATAAATATTTTTTTAAATTATATTTATATATATATATATATATATATATATATATATATATATATATATATATTAATATATTTACATTTTCATTACGAATATAAATTTTTATAAATAACTTTTTTTTTTTGGTGACAAAATTAATTAAAGCTCCAGCCATTGGTTTTGTTAGATATTTGTTAATATATTTTTAAAAAGCAAAATAAATCGAACCAGTTTTCTTAGTTTCTGATTATCAAAAGTTATCAAACCTTGTTTGATTTTTAATTTGTTTTAAAAGTGTCAAAACTCCACTTTTAATATTTTAGAATACTGCCAAGTTTTTTATTCTTATTTTAGACTTTTAATTTAGAATAAAATGGTCTGCATTTTACAATCTGCAGAACAACCATGCGAACCAAAATACAAATTGAGCTCCTATTTATTTATTTCTAAGAATTTTTAATAAAATTTAAGTCTGGAAAGATCCTATAAAAGGCGATTCGGGTTTAATCAGCTTTGGGATTGCCCATTAATTATGTCAACAATTTTTACCTCCCCCTCCCTCTTGTCAAACTTCAAGAGACCCTTTCCGTCAACATTTAATTTCCCCCTCTCCTACTCCCCAATAAAATTAAAATGGAAAAAAAACATTTTTTATTCTCTATTTTTTAACGAATAAAATTTATTAAAAAGATACATCGTTGACGTCAACTTTTCTTGAACTTTCCCCCTCCTCCTTGTCAACAACTGTCAAAAATTTTCAAACCCTCCCTCCCCCTATTTGGTTGACGTAATTAATGGACAACCTCTTTTCTGACACAACTTTTAGAACCATGGAAAAAAGAATTACTATATAAAGAGGACATCTTGGATCTACCATCTTGAAATTGATTTTATTTAGATGTGCCAACCCTGAGGAGTAAAAATTGAAACTCAGTAGTTTTAGAGATGCCAAAAAACAAAAGTATGCAGATGCCAAATGCCGCAGCTAGTTGTTGGTAGGAGAATACTAAGTTGATGGAGAAAAAAGTAGTCTTAAAAATTAGGCACACAAATCACTCTTTTAATTGTGGCGCAAACCATTCTTTTAATTGTGGCTATATAATTGAATTGTAAATGCCCTTGTTTGATAACAATATTGGTCCTGTTAGCATATCCAAATAAGCAAGAAATTAAAAAAAAAAAGATTTTCTTAACTTTTTTGCTTTGCTTCCAATTTTGAAGAAAATGATAATTAATTGCTACATGATTAACTTATCTTTAAAATAATTTGTCCACGAGCACCATTATTTTCAATTATCTCTTTATGAGCATCTTTAGCAAACTCTAAATCGTATGTTTTCCATAATACAGGCTTCAACCAGCTATCTTTGATTCCTTTATTTACAATGCTAAAATTATCTTTTTTTTCGGCATCCGTACTTTTAAAAAGCATAACACCAGTGACAACACATTCTGAAGACATAATTGCACGAGGAACTATAGTAACCGGACCACGACTACCAATTATCTAAAAATGCCACGTACTGCAGTGTAAAATTATATATATATATATATATATATATATATATATATATATATATATATATATATATATATATATATATATATATATATATATATATATATGTATATATATGTTTTATACAATTGAAAAGTAGAATCTGCTATTGCATTATTATCAACTAATGAAATGAAAATTTTTAAATAAATCGTTTTCGAAAAAAACAAACCACAATAGTTCCGCCAGCGCCAATGATGCTTAAATCTTTACTCAAATTTACATTAGCAAGCATTTCTAAGATGACATCAATGTGTCCTTCTTGCTTTATAATATCTTCTACATAGCCTTCCTCATTATGATTGTAAATACTGTCAACAGCTTGTGATTTTAGCAGATCAATTCCATGGACAGAACCTGCAGTTGCGACCACTTTAATTCCCAATGACTGGCATATTTGTACGGCTGCTGTTCCAACCTTTTTTAATAAAAAAATATTTAGTGCAAGAAATAATACAAAAATCCCTAAAAAAAATAACAAAAATTATTTAAAAAAAAAAATTACAAATAAATCCACAAATAGACTTACTCCTCCAGTTGCACCATGAACCATAACTTTCATGCCTTCTTTTACATGAGCTCTATAACAAATCAAACATTTATAAAATCATAAAAAGTATAAATAACAGCTTTCTTTCATTACATATGTACTTAAATCAACCAACACCACAACAAGGCTGCACACTAAACCAACAACATACTGCTTTCCTTCATTGCATATGTACTTAAATCAACCAACACCACAACAAGGCTGCACACTAAACCAACAATTAAAAAATCAACAGTATACACAAGATATCTCTGTTTACTTTTTTTAATTTTGTATTCAACAACTGCAATAAATTGTTTTCAAAAAATATATACTTTTTTTATACAAATACAAATAATAATGATAATTAAATATAATACAAATGATTATTCAGTCAACAATCTGGAACAATTAAATTCATGACAGAAGTAACAAATTGCTAACATACGCTTTAGCACGTTTATGATATAATTACCATATTTTATGGAAACTTTCAACACAAATTTTTAACTCTAGAAAATTAATTGTACAATATGGCACACTACTTAAAATGCTTTCTACTTCAACTTTTATATTTTTCAAAATTTTAAGTACATTTCATCTTTAGATATAAAATAATATATAAGAAATAGACTACAAACAAATACAAAAAAATTGGCTAATGCATTAGCCAAATTTTTAAAAATCATATTAAGGAGAGTCTCTAGTAAACTCATATTAAGGAGAACATTTTCTATTTGAGCAAAAAAAAAGTTCATATTAAGGAGAATCTCTAGAACATTTTTTATTAGAGCAAAAAACAATTCATATAAAAGAGAGTCTCTAAAACATTTTCTATTAGAGCAAAAAAAAAAAAAAAAGCTTAAAAATCAACTAATTACTGAGGTGGAAAAAAATAATACATACATGACCTAAACAATAAGAAAAATACATTTTATTCAGAGCAATTGATGATACTTTTATATTGAAAAAAATAAATAAAAATAATAAATAAAAATGAAATTCATTGTTTATCTAACAATTAGTTAACAAAAATTATAAAACACTTTTTTTTGCAAAAGGTTTATCAGTCACATCATACAATATTAATTAATCCCTAAATTTTCTATTATATTTAAACCTGGCGGTTGTGCTGGTCAATCTAATTGTCTTATACCATTCTTTTGGACCCATCTCTTTGCAATAGAAGTCATATGGCTTGGATCGTTATCTTGCTGAAATATCTAAAACAATGGCATGTTATCCTCAACATAAGCAAGCATTTCTTGAAGTATATAAGCATAAATATCTGCTATCATTGTGGCTGTTATTTTAAATAGGACCGATACCGGATGACAAGAAACATACCCACCCCATAATGCCCACCACCATTTTTACTGTTTTCTCAGCATAATATGGGTCAAAAACTTTAGCTGGTGGTCTGCTGACAAACTGATTATCCTCTGATCGCTAAAAATAATAAACTCTTTTATCCACAAAACTATGCTCCATTTCTTATTTGTCTATGTTGCTGGAGATAAATAGATCCTTTTTAGCTTCACGAATTAATTTATCTTCTCAGTAAGTTTTTTTTTGACCTCTAGTTTCCACACATTTTTGTGGTTTAAGAGCAATGTTTTGAACCATATGAAGTATGGCTACTTATGACCTATATGAAGAATATGGCTACTTAATAATGGCTACTTAAAAAATAACAAAAAAACATATAGCTTACATGCTACTTTTATGCTATATAAGTAGCATATGAAGGTTATAGCAGTTAAAGGAGGTTACTGAAGCAGCCAGGGTTTGAAATTTTTAAGGAAGATTATGATTAAATATGGATGGAAGTCATCCCCTTTTTCTACCCATTTGGTGTAACTGATGACTAGAGTCAATTCACATGTTCAAAAAGTAATTACAGTTGAAAATAAAAGAAAAAGAAAATTTGACTATTTCTGTATTTATTATTTTTACCACTAAACTTCTAGCAACTATGAACAAAGTTGTTACACAAGAAAATTCGATGAGGGCTTTTTAAAAATATAAGTATTATTACTAAACTTTAAAAGAACAAAAAAGGAACATTAATTATCATCAGCTGATGTGAATAAAATGAATTTATCTAAATGCTTAGGTCCTAATTTTTTTTTCCCCCACCACTGCATGATGTTCTACACATTGCAGATAATTTGCACCCAAAACAAATGAAAAAAGGCAGTTGAAAAATGAGTAAAAAAAACATTGTCAAATTGAAACCTATCACCAATAAGAAATCAATAAGAAAATTGTCAAGTTGAAATCTGTTTGGCAAGCATATTTTCTTTTTGACAACAGCTTCATATTTAATTGAGGTGTCATATATTATGATTTATATTCCCAAATATTTGTCAGGTCAGGTGTATTGTCATCATGATCATCCAGCTGCTGGTATCATGTAACCCAGGGCAACCTGTTCCATGTCCTGCTGCCTTGTGGGATTGGCTTTCTAAGCAAAGGCTAAAAGGAGTGTGCTTCCTGTCATCAATACTATTTAATATCTGTTATGCCTATAATAATAATATATAGTATTAATTTTTTTTGTATGTTTTTTATCAAGTTGGAGGTGTCTTGGTTACTGTGTTAGCTCACCTGTAATTTACTATATATGTATGTTCATGTTCTGTCTAAATTTCTGGTGTGGTGTCCACTCAGCTGTAATTAGGTATCTGCATGTTTGTGTTCTGACTGAACCTCTGGCACAATGTTCACTCACCCATAAGTTACTATATCTATGTTTAAGTTCTGTCTGAACCCCTGACATGGTGTTTTCTTCACCAGTAATTTACATGTATGTTTGTGTTTCGGTCTGAAACTCTGGCACAGTGTTGGTTCACCCGTATATTACTATATGTATGTTTGTGTTATCTCTGAAACTCTTGGTTCAACTCATGGTTCTGAGGCCAGCTAGTAATCAGGACTCCCAAACTCTGTGGTAGCTCACAGAGAGGCTGATTTCATCAACAGCTGTTAAATATCAAAGTATTAACAGTGCCATGTTGAACATGAATGGTGTCCCTGTTCGTACTTTTGATGTGAATTGTTAAGACCACATTTAGTGCCCTTTGTTACGACTTAGAGACAATTGTTTGGACTGTTAAATAGTCTACTGAGTTCTATCTATGCTTTGAGTCAAGTTCTTTAACAAATTTAAAAATGACTAAAGCATCAAAAACTATAAAACACATAAAAAACCATCGTCATCACCAAGTTCTCTAAATCTATAATTTACTTATATTTCTGGACTTAAGTAACTTTTCTTCTGTTGAGTCTTATCTTTTGCAAAGTTCACCAGACCTACTTGCTCTTTGTGAGACTAATTTGAGTTCCGCTGTCTCATCTTGTGATCTAAGTGTTAATGGTTATCTTCCTTTAATTCATAAGGGCTCCAATAATCACATGCTTGGCCTGGGCATTTACCTTTGTAAGAATTCACCCATTTGTCGGGAAACTAGGTTTGAATCCACCGACTATTCTTTTACGCGCTTTTGTTTAGCACCACTTCACTCTATCGCCTTTCTCTTTGTTCTATAATGCTCTCCTTCATCCCAAGACTGCACTCTTTTCGATGTTATTTCTGATCAACTTCACTCTTCTCTATAGTTTTCGTCTCATTGTGCTGCTGCAATTTCCAATCGAAACCATTACTTTCATATATATCAGCAAAACAATTCTCCAGAAAACAGATGTCTATTTACTATTGCTAGAAACCATTGTAAAAAGGTTTTGTCAAACGTCATTGCCCGCTATTATCAGGTCACGAAACCTCGTATTTCATCTCAAATATTAAGCTCTCGTGACTTATTAAGAATCTTTAACAGTATCAATAATAAGAACAAATCTGTTATTCCACCTCTCTTGTATGGTTCAGATTTGGTCACCTCACCTAAAGACAAGGCTGAATTGTTTGCTAAGAACTTCTCATTTATATCATCTCTTGATTCCACTAGTCGCATTCTACCTGATATAGCAAACAAACAGGCTAGTCCATTACTTGGTTTTGTAACACTCCAGCTTCTGTATCCAAAGTAATTTCCTGTTTAGATTCTTCTACAGCTTGTGGTCCAGACAATATACCTGTTATAGTCTTGCAGATGTGTTCTCCGGAGCAGACGTCTATACTCTCAAAACTATTTAACAAGCCTTTATCAGAGTCTTGTTTTCTATTCTGCTAGAAAGCGGCATCTGCTATCCCTATTTTCAAAAACTTCAGGCTTGGTCAGGAAAGGCGTGTGATTGCACTCTATTCTTGACCACGCATACAATATTTAGTTGCGACAACTTGCCCACGGCTCTTTAGATGTTTTGAGAACATTTCAAAAAATAATCAAGCGCAAAAAAGTTTAACTGGACTGACGAGAGACAATTACAAAAAATAAAAGCTGCCTGATTAAATTGTTATAAATTAAGTTTAGAATATTTAATAAACTTCGTCTTTTATAATGTTTAAATTATAATTAAACGACACTCTTTTATATAAAGTAAAAACTTACTATTAACAATTGTTTAATAAAGAAACAAATGTTATTCAATTTATCAAAGAGTTTAGTATAATTTCTTTTATTTGTGTACTTCTGATTTATTTCATCAAGATTCTAACAAACAAACGTTTGTTGATTTATTTAATAAATACGATGAACAAAAGAAACAATTAAATCATTCAGTTACTATGACAATGTTAGAGCGTTGTTTTATTTTAGCAGTATCTTTAAAAATGTTAAAAACAATTCCACAATGTGCTAGACCCCTGAATCAGCGGTCTATAATGATCAGTATCCAAACAAATTACATTCCAAATGAATTATATTTTTATTTATTTTACAAACCAAAATCAAATTTTTAATACGTGAAACTATATGAAAGCATTTTTTTATGATTAAACTCAAAGGTAAAAATAAATTACGAGGAGGAAGCGGAACTGCTTTACCACTGATTATGTTTAGTGAGTGGGCTTTTTAATTTTAGTTAGTATTTAAAACAGAAATAAGTAAATTTAAGTATAAGTGTAACAAATTTGTAAGAATGACATCTGAAGCGAAAAAAATTACAGATAGTAAACTAATATCTAAGAACTTAAAAACTTTTCTTTTGTGGGGGAAAGAATCAGTTATCAGATACATGGGAGAAAATGGCTTAGTTGTCAAAATATGGTGTAAGATTTGTGCTAGAAACAAAACTTAAATTTTAACGGATACTTTAGTTAAAGGAGTATCAAATAATTCTTTGACAGCGTTTACGGAGAGAACTTGTGTGGTGACAAAGCATCAGGTAAAATTAAAATAATTATCTTGTTTTTAATTTGTGACTCCAAGAAATAATTTAAACATAAATTTTACTTAAATTTTTCTACAATTATATAACTTTTAACTGTAGTTATCTTATAATTTACTATAACACTAAGTGAATAAATTTTTTAGAGAATTGCTTAATTTGAACCGTGATTTTTTCTTTGATAATAATAAAGGTTGTTTCCATCTTAAAGGGCAAAACCATAGATTAGCAGTACTGATTGATAATGGTAACTCAGAAGATCCTGGAAGTAGTTGTGTTGCTAACCTCGATATGGAAAACTCGTTACCTATTACACAAAAACACAACAAGAAACAAGATATTTATTCTCCTTTTTAAAATCATACAATAATATTATAATAATAATAAATTTAATAATAATAGTCATAATAATAATAAAAATTTCATAACTTGTAGTAAGTAAAAATAATTGCTTACTAAAAAAAATAAAAATTCTTTTAGAAGAGAAAAGCAACAATAAAGCAGGTTATTGATTTTTAGGTTCAGTTTCTTTTTTGTAATTTAACAAAACAATTTAAATGAAAAAATCAAATTAAAGTTATGTTACTATTATAATGAAAGTTTAATTTTTTTTTTCAAGATTTTACATTCGAATGGTCTTATCATTTTGATTTATCCATTTGATTTTGTAATTTGAATAATATTAGTTATATCTTTTCTTAATTTTTTTTGCTTACTATTTTTTAATTTAATTTTTAGCACGTGAATGTATCTCATGCATTGCCAGTGCCATTAAAGAAAAAGTAGCTAAAACCGTCAATGAAACAAGCTTTTTCTCCATTCTTTCCGATGGTTCTCAGGCTAGAAAAACAAAGGATAAGAAAGAGTTGATTCTTGTGCGCTTTGATTGCGAGGGGACCCCTGCCTGCTTTATAGTTTCTTTACTTGATATCAACAATTTGGGTGGTATGGGTGCCAATGCCATTAAAAAGGCTATTGATAGCATTTTTATTGAAACCAGTAGTGTTCCTTTAACTGTGTCAGCTTACAAATACAAACTTGTAAGCGCTACGGCCGACGGAGCTAGCGTTAATTTTGGAATTTATAACTGCGTGTTAATACAATTAAAAAAAGATAGAATGAGGCTGATAAAAATTCACTGCGTAAACCATCGTTTAGAATTAGCAATAAAAGATGCTGTGAAAGATATTTCCCAGTATAGAGAGTGTGAACGCTTTTATATTTCCGTATTTAATTTATTTCGCAATTCTGGAAAACTAAAATGCGCAGTTAAAAAAGCTGCTGAGGCTTTGAACATTGCATACTACACCTTGCCTAAAATATTTGGAATGCGCTTTATAAGTCACAGAAGACGCGGCTTTACAAAACTATTACATAATTGGCCTTCACTTATTGTGGGTTTCGAAAATGATCTTGCTGATCGCGACACTAAAGCAGATATGCGTGCTAAACTTTCTGGGATATTTAAACGGTTGCATGACTACAGACTATTATGTATGGTTTGTAGTTATTGGGACATCTTAGAAAAGATATCACCATTATCATTAGTTTTTGAAAAACAAATATTAATGGTGAATGAGTTAAAACCAATGGTGGATATAACTTAGGCTTAGAGGAATTAACAATGAAGATATTGATAATATTATTGATTCATTTTTACTCAAGTTTATGATCAAGGAAAAAGATGGTTCAACCATCTTTTTCCTTGATCTCTTCCTGATTCTTGTTTCTTCGTCTTTCAAAGAAGGTAACAAATTGAAAAAATCAAACCCAGAGTTCATTGAGAATGAACTTAACAATATGGCTAATCGTAACTTTGAATGTATTCATTCTGCCATTAAAGTAAGAAAATTAGCAATTGAAATAATTCTGCCATTCATAAACAATAGATTTAGTTCGCTGTTAAATCCTATACTCTAATCAATGGATTGGTTAAATCCGCAAGTATAGACAGCAGACAGCATGTATGGTGATGCCAGCATATCTTTATTACTAAACGAATTTTTTTACCCCCTAGAAAAATTAAGAATGGATTTTAAAATGGTTCTTTGGAGATGAGAGAGAATGGAGAGCTGCGAAACTAGTAATAACTGCAAAACTAGTAATAAATGTTTGTGTTTTGTCTCGGCCTCTGGCGCGGTGTTGGTTCACTCGTAAGCCACTTAATATATGTGTTTGTGTTTTGTTATGTATGTTTTTGTTTTGTTTATGTGTGTTCGTGTTTCTTATACATATGTGTATGTTTCCGTTATGAAACAATATTGTCTAATGTTGAATCTAGCTTTTAATTTTGTTTTTAACTTTTAGTTTTGTTGAGTACTCTCCTTATGGGATGTATCATAATTGATGCATAATGCTGGCCCACTACTCTTTAGCTTGTGGACTTAAGCAAGTTAAAACGAATCTTTTAAATTGCTTTAAAACAGATTTCTAGTTTTATTGCTAAGATTAAATCCCATAAAATGAGTACATTATTGAAGAGTCCTGAAGGACAAAACAATATCGTCTACTGTTATATATATATATATATATATATATATATATATATATATATATATATATATATATATATATATATATATATATATATATATATATATATTACATACATAACATATATAACTTTATATTTATGATATCTTTGATTGTCCTGTTTTTGTTATACGATTATATAAATAAGTTGAATTTAATAAAAAGGCAGCATATAAGCTAATATATGTATATATTGTACGCTGTATATATAAAACTTTTTAATAATATAGATCAAAATATGTTTTTAAAAAGTTTATACGCTGCCATTTTATTAAATCTTTTAAATATCTGTGTGTGCGTGACTCCAACAATAAGTCAACGTATTAAAATAAAATTCGTTCGATAATATATACTTATAACAATTTACACTAGAAATATCAACAAAAACTTATCAAAACTCAAGTAATACAAATTTAAAAAAAAGATTCTTCGGAATATTCTGGAACTTTAATCCATCAAGTCAGCGTACTTTTTGAATAAATAGAATTTCTTTGTTCGTAGATTTGGCGGGTTTTTAATGCTCGCGAATTATGTTATCCTTACAGACCAAGATGTTTTGAGAACATTCATGTTTGAGAATGTTTCCATGTTTGTCCGCATAACTAAAAAATTAACTTCATAACTATAATGTTTACTAATCAAATGTTTTTATATTAGCAAATGCTTTAAAACATTCGCTGATATGCAAACATTTTTATATAAAACAAATTTATATTAACAAATCTTTTTAAAGCATTCGCCAATATAAAATCATTTAATTAGTAAAGATTAGTTATGAAGTTAATTTTTTAGCGTGTATTTCAAAAACTTATGCGTTATGCGGACAAACATGGAAACATACTTAAACTTGAATGTTCTCAAAACATCTATGAGGCTGTAGTTGTCGCAACTAAATATATAAAGTCTGAAACACTAGAGAGCAATCTGACTTGTATAACTAGTAGTTATAGACTAATGGAACGGTAGTTATTAACTACCGTTCCATTAGTCTTCTTTCTATCATAAGCAAGGTTTTTGAGTCTTTAATTAATAAACAATTATTCTTTAATCTTGAATTTAATAACTAACATTTAGATTATCAATATGGATTTCAATCTTCTCGCTCTACTGCTGATTTGTTTACGGCAATAACTGATAGGTTTTACCATGCATTAGATAGATATGGAGAGGCTAAGGCTATCGCTCTCAACATTTATAAAAACTTTGATAAGGTTTGGCATGCTGGCCTTCTCTATAAGCTCTCTTTTTACAGTGTATTAGGTAACATCTTTAAAATAGTTAAACCCTTTCCTTACCAATCGTAGTATAAAAGTTGTCCTCGATGGACACCACTCATCTTCATATCCTGTAACTTTAGGGGTTCCTCAAGGTTCTATCCTTGGCCCTATACTCTTTTAAATTTACATTAACGATTTTCCAGAAATTTTACACATCTAAGGTGGCATTGTTCGCTGATGATACTACAATTTATTCTTGACTTGATAAGAAGCCACCACTCTGCTTAGAGGGGGCATTTGAGCTTGAAAAGGATCTCACTTCTGCAACAGCATGGGGTTTTCAGTGGCTGGTGAACTTTAACTCAGATAAAACTCAATTTATTTATGAACGGTAATGTACTCGCTAAAACTCTTACTTCCAATCTTTCTTGGAAACCATATATTAAATCAATTGCAAAATTAGCATCTGCTAAGGTTGCATCTCTTTATCGTGCTTCCCACTTTCTTGCTTAGGATTTTATTCTTTATCTTTATAAATCTCAAATCATTCCTTGTATGGAATACTGTTGCCATATCTAGGGTGGACCTTCCAATGATGCCCTTTCACTTTTAGACAAGGTGCAACTCTAACCATTATCACAATGTTGCTTCTTTTTCTCTTTTCTATAAATAATAATGGGCACTGCTCTAATGAGCTAGCGTCACTTGTGCCATCTTCCAAAATTCATTCTTGTGTTACTCGCCATTCAATTAATTCTCATCCTTTTACTGTGAATGTTCCTAAGTGCTCCAAAAATTCTTCTTCGTCTAGTTTTTTTCCTTGAACGACAGATCTTTGGAATTTGCTTCCTTCATCTTGTTTTTCTGATCCATATAACTTGCAATCTTTTAAGTCGTCTGTCAAACATTATCTTGCTTTATAAACTTCATCTTTTTTCATCCAGTAACTTCCAACTCTAATAGTGGTTGCTCGCAGCCTTGTTGGAAGTGAAGACATCAAAAAAACTAATTTTTATAAACTACTCCAGGTCAGGTCAGGTTCAGGATCATCACAAGGATTTTTTTCACCCTGCTACTGCTATCAAGTAACCTAGTACTACCTGCCCTATCCCCTGCTGCCTTGTAGGGTTTGCCTTTTTAGTCAAAGGAGAAACAAACTCTGACTTAAAAATCCCCCGCCTTGAGGCTCTTCGTAGAGTAAAGGCTAGAGGTGGTGTCTCAATAGAAAAACTCATCTTGGGCAGATGGACACTGCATCTAGCCACTGCTTTGTAAAAGGCCTCCTTGGCAAATACCTTAAGTGTAAGCAGAATAGTTATAATGACCAGCCTTGAACCTCTTCTTCATCTATTGGGCAGGCGTAGATGTAAACCTGTGTGACATTGTTTCCTGCCTAGGATGATGAATGCTGGATCTTTTTGATTCTACTCAGGGTTTCTGAAACCAGCTGATTGTATGGTTTCCGGAACTCTGTGCTCTCAGAGAGCGTAGAGTTTCGGAAACAGAGGATGATTCCATCAACAGCTGAAAAATATCAGAGTATTAAAAGTGCAATGTTGCACATAGATGGTGTCCCTGTTATTGCTTTTGGTGTGCATTGTTGAGGCAACATAAGGAGCCCTACATTATGACTTTGGGTTGAGCCCTACATTATTACTTTGAGACAACTGTATAGCTCATTGATTAGGATGCCGTGCTTTATCAATGAAAGAGTCAAGTTCTCTTTAAATTTAAATCATGCCCAAAGTAAACAAAAATATTAAACACAAAAAACCATACCCACCACCTAACTGTTTCAATATATCTTTTAACAATATTTGTGGTCTGCAAAGTAACCTTCTATCAGTTGAATCTTGCATCTTGCAAAATTCACCAGAATTGCTTGCTCTATGTGAGATTAATTCAATTTCGGCTGTTGCTTCTTCAGATCTCAGTATTGATGAGTTCTATCCTGGATGTATACTTACACACCAAACCATCGATTTGTCAATAAATCAGGTTTGAATCCTTTGATCATTCTTTTATTTGCTTCCGCTTAGCACCTCTTCATTCTATCACCTTTCTTTTTGTTCTTTATGATTCTCTATCTTCTTAAGACTGCATTCATATAGTGTATTTGTAAAAGTTTTTGAGATTATTAAATCATTTCTTTCTAACTGCTTTTTTTAGTCATCCTCAAAGGCCAACACTCTTATTCATTTCCAGTAATTTCTGGGGAACCTTAAGGGTCTTAAAGTCTTCTCTTTTTGATCGCTTAGAACAGCTAGGTAATCTTGAATCTGATCTCACTTCTGTAACAGATTGGGGCTTGCAGTGGCTTGTGAACTTTAACTCTAACAAAACTCAGTTATTTACTGCAAACAACTATCACAATACTGTTGACATTTTTATATTGATGAATAGCAACCTTCTCACTGAGTCCTTCTTGTCTTCTTTTGACCTTCTGATCCTTCTGATGTCTTCTTAGATTATCATTCACAACTGACCTCTACTGGAAACCATATATAAAATCGATTGATAAATTAGCATCTGCTAAGGTTGCTTCTCTTTATTGTGCTGGCCATTATCTTACTCCTGATTCCATTCACAATCTCTACAAATTTCTTATTCACCCCTGTATGGAATACTGTTACTATATATACATATTTGTAAACGTAATTTGTAAAAACCATTGTAAACGTAGTTGGACACGCTATCTGTCAAGCTTGAGCCTCTCTCCCATCCTCGTAAAATTGCATCTCTTTCTCTTTTCTACAAATACTATCATGGTCACTTTACTATAATGGTCAACTATAACTCATTCTCGCTTGACTCGTCATTCAACAAGGTCTCATTCTCTTACTGTATTAGTCCCTACATGCTCTAAAACCTTTTATTTGGCTAGTTTTTTTCTCCACCCATCAACCCTTCAAGACTCTCTCCCACCTTCATGTTTTCCTGACTCATACAACTAACAACTTTTTAAGCCTTCTGTCGACTGTTTCCTTGCTCTTTAACTATATTTTCTTTTTTTCTATCAACTCTCAACTTAATAGCAGTTACTTGCAACCTTGTTGGGAGTGAATCAGAATAAAAAAAGAGTTTTTAAAAAAAACGAGATTGTATTTTTACAATCTCAAGCTGCCTATAAATTTGACATAATTCAGTTGCATTTTAGCACAACTTTAAAAAAACAAAAAATTCAATTTATAAATTATATCTAATTATAGATTAAGATAAAATTTAACATGGATAATATTTAACAAAACAATTATAATCAAGCAATTCCGTGTGATGTCAAGTACACATGCAATAAATGATTTTTACATATTATGTGCATTATGTAAATAGGTTAATTTTGAAGTTTCAGACTTCCAAGTACAATGGTTTAGAAATTATAGCCTTATAAACACACAGACTACTTAAGAGCCTTATAACTTTTTTCTCATCTTCAGCCAGTGTCTCATTTTTTCTGTTCTCCCTTTAAAAAGAATTTTATTAAATTGTATTGGAGAAAAGTTATGACCTACTCAATTTTAAAAAAATTTGAAAATTGCTAAAATATGCCAAAATACTGTTGACTATAGTATTTTTCTATTCATCCACAAGTCTAACTACTACTTTCTACAATAAATGGGTAAAATATAAGCAGCTTGTTGCAGTTTAGAACTCAAATATCTAATAGTATGTTGTCCATTTGTCTAAAATGTCCAATATTCAGCCATTTTGAGATGCTTGTAAATTTTTTTAACACTTTGTTTTGATCTAAGATTGACAGCATATAAGACTATTAGATTCAACTATCTATAAATACAAGCATTATAAACTTGTCATGTTCACACCAAAAATGCCAGCATTTCAAAATAACCCAATTTTTAATTATTAAGGGTTGAATGCATAATTTGAAGCAAGTGCCCTCTAATCTGCCTACTAGACTGTGCGAATCGTGCAACCAATTAAATTCCATTTCTTAACAAACAAAAAGCTATGGTTGGTTGCCCCTTCCTTAATCTGGTCTTTATAGTGGATAGGGGCACAAATAAAGATAAAGAGTCAGTAATTCTTAGAGACCTTCATTATAGTTTAAATAAAGATCTATAAAATAGTTTAGATATTTAGATACTTAATAATAATTCAATAAATAATATGATAATATATTCATCAAAAAATTTTAAATTTCATAGTATAAGCTATCAGCATTCAGATATTATGACCATATAAAGTTTAAACCCCCTCAATTTGAGGGGGTTACAAATTTTAATTGGTCATAACTGTTAAAACCTTAGTTTAGAAGTGAGTTACAAATTTGTGGCCAAAATTTTAGGGCTTTTTTGTTCCCAAGCTCCAATCATCACAATTTTATACAAAGCATACTTATTTGATATAACTATACACATATAAATGTTTGTTCCATGTTAGGAAGTTAGCTATCTGTAACACCGAAAAGTTGAAGTTATTATCATTATTATTTATTATTTAGTTATAACACAGTTGTCACAAAAGCGTTTACTTTTAAAACTTAAAATAAATGCATGACTTAAATTTCCTTAATTCTAAGTATTTTTTTGTTTTGAAATTTTACAAAAGTTTTTACAAAATAAATTTATGCATTGTGTTAAATATTAAATAACTTTTGATGTGTGTGTTTATTAAGCACAAGGCTTTATTGATTCAACAACTAAAAAGGAAAAATTGTAAAATATTCTACTATATTTTAAGGAACACTTATATATTTTTTCATTGTATAAGCACACATTTTTATAAAAAGTATTTGACTGCCCTCATTTCAGTGATTTGGGCTTGACTACCAGAGTTGTTAGAGTATGTAATGAAATTTTGAGATGAACTGACTTACCTAAACCGATAGTGTTATTTTTATTAAAATAATACAATCATTAAAAATAACCTAAGCAACAATATTTAAAAATATTTAGCGATAAATTTTAAACAATCATTAAAAATAAACTCAGCATTTGACTGGTGGTAGTGGTGGTGGTGATGATGATGATAATGATCATCATCATCATCATGATAATGTTAATGATGATGATAATGTATATTTAAAAAGATTTTTAAAACATTTAAGCTTAGTCACTATTGTGCTTACCAAGTCACTTATTTAAATTAATATTTTTAATAAATATATTCTTTACAATGAATTATATTTCTTTAGAAAATAAACTTAATACATAACTATGAAAAAACTATAAAAAATGTAGAAAAGCAATTGAACATAATTTTGAAACTTATTTGTAGCCACCCAAAAAATGTCAAGCTCAATTCTATTTTCTTTAAAACCTCTAATAATTGTCAACCATTTTACACCCATTTTACCTACACACAATCCCTAAACACACAAAATACACCAGAAAAAATACAACAGATTTTCTGTAGGCTATATAAAATATCAAAAAACTTTCCTAAAACTTTTCGAAATCCTGGAAAACTTATTATTAAAACCTAAGAATGAATTTTTTTCCAGACATCAGTTAGCTTCACGTAAAAATTCATCTGGAGAATCTATTAATGAGTTTTTGCAGGCCTTACATAAAGTAAAGATTGCAATTTTAAACAGGTTTCTGCTTCAGAACATTATGAAAAATACATTCGTGATTCGTTTACAAGTGTTCTGAGCTCTCATCATATTCGCCACTACTAGAAAGCTCTACTCTTAAACTTACTGAGGCCTATAATCAAGCTCGTTCATTGGAATAATCAAGCTCGTTCATTGGAATAATCAAGCTCGTTTAATCAAGCTTGTTCATTGGAAAACGCTCAAAGAAATAACGAAAATGTATTCACACACAGAGAGTAGTAATGTTGCTACAATTAATAAACATTCTGAATGTACTACTGAGCTTGCTTCGGTTTCTACTAAGCCTAGTGGACTTTATTTCTGTGGAAGTAAACATCACCCTCGACAAGATCACCATCTCCATCAGCATCTCTGGCAGGACAAGATCACCATCTTGTCCAGCCAGAGATGCTGAATGTAACAATTGTGGTAAAAAAGGATATTTCAAGAAAGTATGCAAATCATCAAAGAACTTTGTAACATCTGCAGATGCTAGCTTCCAATGCACCAAGTTTAGCCTCGATTACTTGCTCTTATATCAACTCACTCAATTCTATTGTTTATATCTTTATTTCTAGGGCCATGGTAACAGCTCTTCTTGACACTGGAAGCTCTGACACATTTATGAGCAAATCAATGTATGACTCTTTAAAACTTAACATACTCCCTTCTAATAAAAGAGTCTCTATGGCTGATCCTTCCTTATAGTGTCAAGTTGTAAGTAAAGATTTAACTAACTTCACTTTAATTGGTATGAAGTAACCTAATACATACTTTTTGATTATACCCAATTCTTGCGAACAAGTCATACTTGGTAGAGATTTCTTCAGTTGCACAAAAGTCTTTATATCAATTATGATGGCAAAAAAGATTCTTTAAAAATCTGTTCTCTAACAAGTGTTACAATGAAAGCTAGCACTCTTTTTCCTTTTCTATATCCAGAATGTAGACCGATTGCTTCACCTTCAAGACGATATAACTCAGAGGACAAAGCATTCATTAAACAAGAAATAAAAAAAATTTAGAACTAGATATAATTGAACCCAGTAACTCTCCTTGGCGATCACAAATAGTTGTTACCGGGAATGAGACATAAAAAACGCATGGTCATTGATCACTCTCAAACAATAAATTGCTTTACACTACTTGATGCTTATCCTTTACCTAACATCAATGAATTAGTTAACTCTGTTGTAAAATATTCATTATTTAGCACATTTGATTTAAAAAGTGCTTATCACCAAATACCTTTTCTAGAAAGTGACAAGTATTATACTGCCTTTGAGTCCAATGTACATCTTTTCCAATTTAAAAGAATTCCTTTTTAGATTCACTAATGCTGTCGCACAATTTCAAAGACCATGGATAAGTTTATCCAAGAAAAAAAAATTAGAAGACACCTTTGTATATCTAGATAACTTGCTAGTATGTGGTACTTCTAAAAATATACAGGATTTCAATTTAGAGAAATTTCTTGTAGCTTCTAAGAAGGCAATGTTTACATTCAGTAAAGAAAAGTCTATATTGTCAACTTTGTTTATAAACTTCCTAAGTTTTATTATAAAAAGTGGCTCTTTCTCTCCTGATCCAGATCGTTTAAAATCATTAATTGAAATGCCTGCATGGATAGTGCTTCTCTCCGTTGAGTCCTTGGTATGTTCTCTTACTATTCCCAATATATCAAACATTTTTCTGACAAAATTCTTCCTTTATCTCTAAATTCTACCTTTTCACTGTCAGCTGAAATGTTTAAATGTTTCAATGAAATGAAAGAATTAATCTCTCAATCATCTCTACAAGCTATTGATAAAAGTATCTCACTTGAGGTGGAAACAGATGCCTCTGATTTTGCCATACCTGCTTCCCTTAACCAGGCTGGAAGACAAGTTGCATTCTTTTCTCTCAAACTTTTCTCCTACTGATAAAAAAACATTCTTCTGTTGAGAAAGAAGGTTATTATTGAATCACTTTGAAAAAAGAAACACTACTTTGCTGGTCAGCAATTTACCCTAGTCACCAACCAGCGCTCTGATATAGTTTATCGCCCTAGCCGTAACAATTTTGTTGCTGATGCCCTCCCTAGATCTTGCTGCTCTATGACTATAAATGGACCTTCTCTTAAAGAACTACATGAATCTCTTAGTCACCCTTGAATTACCAGAAAGTATCATTTTATAAAATCAAAAAATCTACCTTTTTTAATTGATAATGTAAAAAAACCCATTTCTTTGTGTCAAATTTGTGCTAAATTAAAACCTAAATACTATATAAGCAGTTTTAACCACACCTTAATAAAATCTACTCAACCTTTAGAGCAAATAAACATGGATTTTAAAGGACCTATTCCGTCTTCATCTAGCAACTAATATTTTTTAACAGCTGTTGATGAGTTTTCAAGATTTCCATTTGTATTTCCTTGTCGTGATATCTCTACTTCTACTGTTATTAAATGTTTACCTCAACTTTTCACCTTATTCGGTGTGGTAGCTTATATACATTCAGATCAATGCACTTGCTTTATGTCAACAGAGCTCCGCAATTTTTTAATTCTCGAGGTGTCAATCTGAGTAGAACTACTCCTTATGATCCTCAGGGTAATGGTCAATGCGAAAGATACAATGGCATTATTTGGAAAGGAATTTTGTTTGCTCTCAAATCATCCAATTTACCTACCATGAGCTGGGAACATGTATTACCTGATGTCCTTCATTCAATGTGTTCCTTACTTTGCACTTCTACTACTGCTACACCTCATGAATGATTATTCAGTTTCAGTCAAAGTTCTTCTAATGGACACTCTGTTCCTACATGGTTACCTAATTCAGGTCCTCTATTTAAAATTATGAACCTCTGGTTGAAGAGATTGAGCTTTTAGAGACTAATGGTAAATACTCTCATGTAAGAATGCCTGATGGGCATGAGACCACTGTTGCTACAAGATGTCTTGCACCAATGGCTGATATAATCAGTGATAATGACGAAAATAATAACTATAAAGATATTTCCAATGAAACTGATACAATCCCTTCACCTGAGCCTCTCCATTCTAAAAGATCTCAAAACTTTTCTACTCTCTCTCCAACAAATCCTAATCGAATTTCTATTGAAGAATCAGTCTCTCGTTGTTCAGGAAAATCACGGAATCCTCCTAAATATTTAAATGACTATATGAACGAATATTTAAATGAACTATTTAAACTTATTTAACTATATTGTTTTATTTATTATTATTTATTATTTATTTAGAATGTGCTGATTCTTATTATTATCCTTTTTGAGTTTTATTATGTGTAAATTATAACTAACCTGTTTGTATATTTTAGTTAACATATCATTATATGAAGAATAAAGCCTTCTATATTGGCTTAGAATTAATTATAGACTATTAAATTCATTACACTACATATATGAAAATTTTGGCTTTGAAAATTTTTCACGAGTATATGTTTTGAATTGTAGCAATCGTAAATGGCTGTTTTAAAAAGCCTCTTTTGTAAGTGACTGTTTTAAAAAGCTTTTATTCAAAATGATACATAAAGCATACTAAGAATTTTAAAATAATTTAAAATTTTTTCCATAAAAAACCTTTGATGTTGTAAAATATTATTTCAAAAAATAAAAGTGGGTAATAAGTATCCACTAAACTGTAAGTGGGTGAAAAGTATCCACTGAGCCATGAGTAGAAAAAACTAAAAACTGTTTTTAAAATGATAATAGCAATAATTAAAAAAAAACTATACTTTTGAAATAAAGCTCTTGAAGCTGTTAGATAAGGTGTACCAAGCATCGCTCCTTCATTAAATGTCATTTTTTCTGGTAAGAGTGAAGCATCTTCTTCATTACAAAGACAGTACTCAGCATATGATCCAGTAACACTGCCACAAAACCACACAGAATCTCCTTCCTGAATATTAAAAAATAGACAACTTTAAAACATATAACCTTTTAAAACTTATAATCTCCTAAAATACTCAGTTCTGATCTGCAAAACAGGTTAATGCCAAGAAAGGCATCGGGTTGTAAAAGATTTATGGAAATCTTCAAACATACAAGTGTGAAACCATGGACATTAAACATAATAAATACATTTATTTAAGAAAATTCACAATACAAAATGTTTTTTTAGTAAGGGATCCCCAAGTGCCAAGACAAATTGTGTTCATTTTAAAGAAAATGTTTAAAAAAAACATTTAGGCTAAATTTTTTTAATTGAAACTTAATAATAAATGAATACCAATAAAACTAAAACTGTCGTTTTAGTCAAAGCTTGCTGTCTCAATTTTTTTTAGTTCTTGAAGTCTGTTTAATTTTAGTTGCAATCTGCAGACTGGATAAATTATTTCATGCGTGTTTAATTCATCATAATTTTTTTTCAAGATATCAATTTTTTTTTTAAGATAAGTATTTTTCTCCAACAATAGACAAATCAAATATTTGTATAATATTTTACTAAATTCCAAAAAATATTTGTGATGCAATTAAAAATAAAATAACATATTTTGTTTTTATATTTTATTAGCGCAACTTGTTTTTAACAACTGTCAGGATGATTTTTAAATTATCTTTTATATAGTTGCTTAGATTTTTTAAAATAGATACCATTTCTTGAACGTATGATTTTTGTACCAGTATAATGTTATATTTCCTTTTTATAGAATATTATGTTTAGTTAACTAATATCCTCCTGTTTTGTACAAGAGCTAAATAAAGTTAGGATAAAATAATAAATAAGATTTTCATGGTGAACTCCTAACATAAAAAGTTGCTTTGATTATAACAGAGGTGTACACTCTTGGTTGCCCAACAGTACTAGACGAAACTTTCAAAGTTTGTTTTCCACATTTGCTTTCATTATTTAGAACATATTTTGTACAAGCGTTTAAACATATTTAATAAAATACTTCCTAAATAGAAATTAAAAAGTTTTATCTTTTAAACAAAAAAACTATTTTATTTTATATTTTTTTACAAATTTTATTTAAGGATTTAAAGATAAAGTAATAAAATTAAATCTGCAAACAAACAAAAAAAATTTTGACAGGCCTTAAGAAGCACAACGCAATTCACTTTTTTCATATGTTAAAATAACATACGTTGAAAGCATTCAGTTAAGCAAAAACTTTTTTCTAAAATGTAAATGCCAAAAGCGTTTCAGTTAATAGAAAAATTTTTTTTTTTAATCTTTAAATTATATTCTAACTATGTTTATAAGACATTTATTCAGAAAACATTAGGCCGTAAAAAAAGCATTTAACCTCAACTGAGGATTTTTTAAAAAAGCAAATTGTTTTATAAAAAAATTTAATTTAAAAAAACTTTAAACTGAATATGATTTTAAAAATTTAAATTTAGTTTCAAATGTAAAATAGTTTTGCAATTTTTATTAAAAAAGTTTTTATTTAATCGCCTGGTAACTAATTTATTATGTAAAATATAAGCAATATAAATATAAGGTCTCTCCATCATAGATTATCATAGATTATTAAAAGCAAAATAATTTTTTTTTTCTTGTAAAAAGGAAGAAGTGCTTTTGTTTAAGCAAATTCTTTTCACAAAAGTATTTTTTGTTTCATACTAATTCAATATCGTGTAAAGTTCTTTTGACATAATACGTTTATGAACATACACTACGTTTACAAATATCTTATTGGTAACTGATAAAATCTCTCTGTAAACTGTTTATAATCTTTATTAAATATACTACAATAATTACGTAAAAATTAAAATAAAGAATAAATTGTGATAAACAAACAAAAGATTATGTTAAGTATAAGATTGTTTTAAGAAATAAATTATAAGAAAACATAATCTTTTTGGAATACCGAATTTAGATTCTATTAATAATTTTTGTTAAATTAGTTTAAATAAATTTTATCACAGTAAAATTAAATTTAATTACAAAGAGATACTTTAAAATACTTTTAAAATAACATTAGTTTTTGAGCTCCTGTTGCAATTAAGATCTTGATAATTACAACACATTAAAGGGTTTTAAATTTTTAGGATAAATAAGTGCTCAATTCAAGTGAACGCCTAATGGAGTTTATATCAGCATGTGCTTTATCTGAAAGTATCATGCATGTTATCTGAAAGTAGAAAAGTGAATGTTATCAATAGTTTACAATATTACTTTTATTTACGTAAATTAATCTAGTCCACACTTGGCCCTATAATGAAAAATGACTTGAATATGCGAGAAATCTGCTCAATGCAAAAATTTTTATACAAAAATAGCGACGGGCAACTCAAATAGTCAGTAGGCAAACTGGTTACTTTAAGTTGCCCTTCAGACAACCGACCAAGAGTTAAAGTGTACACCCCTATTATATATTCTGGATCTTATTATCATTTTTGTTAAAAAGTGAGATTTTTTTTTTACATTTGTGTATGCTGATTATTGCTATGTTTTTTTTTTCCTATCAAAATGATGTGTTTATTAATAATTAATTTGGATATACGACAGTATAAATTAGGGATATTTGACGAATCGTCGCCTCTATATAAATTTTGCAACTAGAACAAGTAAGTCTAGTCACTAGTGAAACATATTTACCATAAACAACTAGGAGAAAAGTTATGATTGATTATATTAGATAAAGTATTAGGATACTAGTTATACTATTTTGAACAAATGTTCAGTTTTATAGCAGGTAATTAAGAGAAGAAAGTGGGAACAGTATATTCATCTTGTTACTAAATAAAATTTTTTTTTGCTTGCTTTAAATTTATTTTGTTTTAGAAGCCTGCCAAAATCATGACACATTTATACATATTTTGTGATTATTAGAGTTCGCAACCAGAGGAAAAATCAAAGCAGTATGATGCGGTTTCTCATTCTATATTTAGTTTATATGGTTTAATAGAGTTATTTGTTTTATGTTTAATTTATATGGTTAAATACAATACTTCGTTTTATATTTATATTATAACTAACTTTTATATATTTTAGTAAAAATATTCATTTTAACTTTAATTTAGTTTGATTTATATAGTTATTAATAAAATAATTTGTTTTATATTTAGTTTCCACTTAGTTCAATTTATATGGCTTATTCAAGTCACTCGTCTTTATCCAATTTATACTTTAAATTAATTTATAGGTTTTAGTAAAGCTATTTTTTTTAGTATTTAGTTTATATTTAGTTTAAACCAGTACGGTTTACTGCAAATACTCGTTATGTATTTAATTTAAATTTTATTAAGGTTGTATGATTTAGTAAAGTTAATCACTTTCTTTTTAGTTTATAGTTACTTTAATTTTATACAGTTTATTGAGATTGTTCGTTATGAAACAAATTTATATAACATTAAATTTGTTTCATAACGTTTAGTGGAAACTTTTTTATGTTTAATTTTTGTTTTGTTTTACTTACTTGATACAACGCAGCCTATCTCTTTAGTTTAAAATTAGTTTATGTTTAATTTAAATGGTTTAAGCTTGTAGTAAATTTAATAGGTGGGAAGAGCAGGTTTTACACTTTCAACCAAAACTTTCTACTTACCAGAAAGAAACAACAGAACTTTTTTGTGTAGTAAAGTTATAATATGGATTAATAAATGGGGCAGAAAATTTAGAAATCTGCTATTAAATTTAGAAATGGCAGCAATAACTACTAAAGTAGTTTAACTGTTTAATTTATTATCGAGTAATTATCATAACTATCATAATTATCATAATTTTATCAACAAACTTTGCAGAAAACGCTAAAATTTAAATGATTGCCATCATTGTGGTAAAGATAATGTGATAAACCAATTAACATAATATTACAAAATTCCTCAACTTGTTAGACATAAAACACAACAACAAGCAGCAGTTTTAATACTAGCGGGCATGCTTTGTAGAGTAGTGTCTGTTCACATTGTAGTTTTTGTTAATTGCACAACTTTTTTGCTTTTAGTATTATACCTTGATCTTTAGCTTTTTTTTCACATATATGTAAATTAAAATTATATTTTTTATTGCATTTATTCTAAAGTAAAGTTTAAAGAAGAAATTACAACAACTAGCTTTTACAAAACATTTTTTTATTACAAATTGATGAACATATCTTTTTTATTTTATCTATTATGCCACTTATTTATTTTATCTAATTTTTCGTTAAAAGTTTTAAAAGTATATAATATCTTTTCGAGAATAAAATAGAGTAAAATTATCTGCAAATAAGCTAGCCTTTAATATTTTTGATGCTAAATATAAATTATTTATAAAAAAAATTTAATATGTTTTTCCCAAAGACCCCTTATTTATTTTATCTAATTTTTAGTTAAAAGTTTTATAAATAAGTTTAATATATTTACGAGAATAAAATAGTGCAATAGTAAAATTTGCAGTTATTAAAAATATAGACATTTAATGTTTTATCCCTTTATATATATATGCTATTCAAAATAAAGACATAAATATTTGTTTTTTTTTAATCTTAATGCTGATTTTTAATTTGAATTAAAGTATATTGATAAAAGTAGTTAGGTACATTAAAAATTATGTAAAAAAAATTTAAAATATTAGAAAGTGATATAAGGGGCCATGTCCAGCCATTTAAAACAGATTGATTTGTCCAACATTGTGTTGGACAAAACAATATGTTTTAAAGTCATATTTAAAAAATAATGCAGAAATATTTACTGCTCTTTTATTTGTGCCTTTCTGTCCAGTATTAATAAAGGGATAATCAACCATATCCTTTCTGTCCAGTATTAAGACCAGTTTAATTGAGGGATAACCAACCATATCCTTTTTTTTTTTTAAATGACATAATTGGTTGCACCCCTTAGATAGGTCAGTAGAAAGATTGACAAGGCACTGCTTTCCAATAAATGTGTTCAAACATGATAATTTAAAAACTGGATAATTTAAAGGGATGCTATTTTTAAAATATTTGCATTTTTAAGTGTAATAAATTTGCTGCTTCTAAATAGAAAATTTAGAATTTTAGTAAAACAGACATTTTTAGATATATTTAAGTTCAAAAATGTAACAATCTGCTTATATTTAGTTGTAAAAAATTGCAGCTAATTAGAAAACTAACCTGTAAGAACTTTGTAAAATAAAATTAAAGATGATAACTTAATTTTTCTATTCTTTAACATTTTTTAGAATAAACCAATATAAACATTTTTTTCCTAATAAGATACTAGTTAATACAAAATTGTTAATACAGAATTATCGATAAAACAGTTTTTGAAAAAAATTAAAAAAGAGTTATAAGGTTTTAAATTTGCCATTTTTTACCCTTCAAAAAAAAAAACTTAAATACTCCAATACTAACTTATTTACATATATATATGCAGATAAAAATATCCTAATATCTTAAAAATCAAAGTTGATGTCCCAGACCAGATCAAAGTTGATTAAACTATAAAGAATTTCTTTGTTTAAGTAAAACCAAGATAGAGCCAAAACACACTAGTCTCTAGCACTGTGTGGGCTGTACGTGAAGACAAACTATGTAGTATATTATGTAAGTTATATCTTTTAAGCTATATGCAATAAAAATTATATGCTGCTGTAGGTGCTGCATATGTTGAATACTGCCTATCCAAAATATAGATTCCCTCCTGGGATACAGAATCCTAAACTTTTTTTTATTGCAGATTATAAGTCACTTTTAGATCTTCTGGACACCATAGACCAAGCACAAATAGAGATTTAAAGCCATAGTCTTCTGGAAACTTTTTGCATCCCTGATCCCCTCATTTGCTGATTTGCATAAATTAACTAAATTGTTTTTAAAAGAATAACAAGATAAAAAAACATAAAAAACATTTTCTGTGCTTATTTTAAAGCTATTTTTTAAAAACTATAAAAAAAACTTTATATATATAAAAAAGATTTCAATAAATTTTTACTGTTGTAAACTAAGTTACACAGAAGTGTGCATGCCAGTTACACAAAGCTTAAATATATTTTACTACAGAAATATTAACTTTAATAACTGTTTTTGATAAATAACTTTACTTACTTTGAAGTTTTTTACATCACTGCCGATCTGATGTACAACTCCTGCACCATCTTTTCCTGGTATATATGGTAAAATAGGGCTAAGAGAATGATTACCTTGTCTGATATATGTATCAACAGGATTAACTCCAGCCGCTTTTACATTTACTAATATCTACAAAAATTTAAATATCAATTAACATACTTGATGTTCCCAACAAGAAAATCTGATGTGGGCTTTATATATCATTACATGATAGCCACAATCAGTTTAAGGGATGGCATAATTGTGGGCTATGTGTGGCTATGGTTCTTATACCACCTAGGTGGTTGCTACAAATGACCCATTTGTGACTATGGTACTAATACCATTTAAGTAATATAAACATCATAACTATATATGACCCACATATACGCCATCCCATAAATCAAGTGTAGCTGTATCATTTAAAAATGGCAAGCATCAAATTTTTTTGTGGGTTAGCACAAAATGCTTAAAAGAGATAAAAACAAATTGCAAACAATTATCAACTATATTTAAATTTTCTTCTAAATTTTATCAAAAGTAATAAATATCTTGATAAAATTAACGATATCTTTAAATTATGTTAAAATTGGAATGACACATTAATTTTAAATATTTTTTTTGCTAAAATGCTTTTATTAAAACTTGTATAAAAATCAACAGTTATTTAAAAAAACTAATTATTTTTTATAAAAGAAACTTTTTATCTATAAGTCATTTTATAACATTATCATGTATAACTATGAAATAATTTTATGTTTATAAATACAATTCAAACTTTAAGAAGTTAAAAACATGAATACCTGACAAAAAGCTTCATATATGGCAGTTACACATTGACCATGTATGTGTCTCTATTCTTTATGGGATAGCATATGTGTAGTTTATGTGTGGCTATATAGCATTAAAACCAAACAGAAACATATAGCATTAAAACCAAACAGAACCAGAACAAATGCCACACCATATTCATGTGTTTTATCTGGGCCACATGTAGAAAGCATATGTAAGCCATACTATCAGCACTCCTTTTTAAGAGATGGCATTTGTGCAGTCCATGTGTTATTATAATGCTAATAAATAAATAACTACATAGATTTACCCACAGCTACTGTGTTTTGCCAGAATAATGAATAAGTTGGCAAAACACTTGCTCAGCTGTGCAACAAATTATTATATTAGTAAAATTTTTATTATTAAAGAGTTTTCTGGAGGAATAGCTCACCATTCATTATTAAATAAGATTTTAGTTTTTTCTTATAAATAGGTATGTTTTTTTTGCCACGGAAGATACTGGGAAGTGTAGTCCAAAGTTTAGGAACATAGTGGTATAATGCTTGATTACAAATATGATTACTGCATTTAGTTTCCATTAATTTTAATGTTTTTTCTGACATTGAGTAGTGAGTTAAATTCAGGCTTGGCCAGGAAGGCATACGATTTCACGCCGTAATACGCAAAATACATCATGCAAATATTATTTGATTTTAAATACTTGACCATGGCTGTTAATATGTTTTAAAAACATGTATTCATTTTAAAAATGTACTGAAAAAATCTTAATTTAACTATGAAGAAACTTAAAAAAAAAGTTATCGTAAAAGAAGCAGATAAATCTTCATAAAAAAAATAATGAAAAATAAAATAAAAATAACTTAAATAAAATTTAAATTAAAAAAAATTAATAAAATTTAACTAAAATAAATAATAAACTATGAACATAGGATTACTTAAATTATGTTTGGAATAAATAACTTTGAACTGTTTGTATTTACTAATATTTTTATAGTATAATATTATGTGAAACCCATTTTAAATAAAGTAACAAACTATTTCTAACGATTGTTTAATAAATGCGCACATTTAAAAGTTAAAAAAAAAGATTTTTAACAATTCTTCACAGTAATGTAAACAAAAGAAAAAATAATTAAACTGTTTATTTAAAAAGTTGATAAAATATTTTTTTATATAAAGACAATTATAATAAAAAATCCATACTTATGTAAATATAAAAAAATATATATGATGTTCATTTATATTTTTATAAAAAATCATTAGCAGTGACTTGTTACTATATGCGTTTCAATAATATAAAAACATAAGTAAAGATCAAAGTTATTTAATTCAAACGGCTTTCAAAAAAGTTTGTCTTTTTTTTCTTTCTTCTCAACAAAATCTTTCTTCATTTTAAGTGAATTAACTTTAATGATTTTAATATAAAGTTTATTAAAGAGACCATTGCTGTCGTTGTTTACATATTTAAATTTTTTTATTTATAATTTTTATTTTTTTTATTTTAATTAAAAAAAAATCTTATACATTTAAATAATATAAATTAAAATTTATACAACTTTTAATGATACTTTAGTTAAAATCATTAGCTACTTTATTTAAAAGCCTTTTGCTAATATAAAAAAATTAGTAAATATAAACTTGTCTAAGTTATTTATTTTCAATGTAATTAAAAAATAGCGCTTTGTTAAAAACAGTGGTCAAATCATCAAAAAAAAAAATATTATTTGCGTGGTTATATATTGACTTGAAATCGCATGTCTTCCTGGCCAAGCCTGAGTTAAATTGCATAATGAGGTTGGTGCTTCCAGGATAATAGATTTGTGCATTATTAAAAGGACCTTGAAATAGATTCTTTCTTTAATTTTCAGCCAATGCGAATTGCTAAACTCCCGGTCATTTATTTGATTTTCTATTCTGGTTTTAAATACTCATCTAGCTGCACAATTTTGAACAAACTGCATTTTTTTAGTGTTTTTTTTCAGTTTTAAAGTTTTTTTTCATTTTTTTTTTTAAATTTCAGTTAACCTCCCCAAGGCCGTTTTTAGGCTACTTTTAGTTGTGGTTACAATCCTCTTATAACTCTATAATTCCAAAACACAAACCTTGACGAACAAGGCGGCTGCATGGAGAAACAAGTTAATGGAGTTGCAATAATCTGTGAAATTATTAGTTTATTACTATGGTGCAACAAGCTTTGTGCAATTAATTGAGTATTTTAGTTTGGATATTTTGCTCATTAGATTGTAGTAGTTTTTAACAATCTTATTTATTTGTGTTTTTAAAGATTAATCATTGAGTATCACACCCATACTTTTTATGGAGTCAAAAATTCTACAGTTTTAGAGTTTGATTATCATCTGAGTATTCAAAAATTTTAACATCGATTATTTTCAGATATTTGCACATATATAGATCTCTTTATTTGTATGTATTTGGATATTAAAGAGTTTTGGACCCAGGACGATATGCAAGATACAGTCCTGAGTCCAAAACTCTTTAATATGAGATCACTAAACAAATATCTATCCAAGGCATCTATATTCTTTTTAGTCACTTTCATTTTTTGTACTCTTAAACAACTTTTCTGCCGTTCATTGTTATTGCCTAAGTTGCATATATTCTCCGCCAAACCATAGAGCTGTTTTAACTATATTTCATATTTTCAGCTGATGATATTTCTGGTTTAATTCTTAATATTTCATTGTTAAAGGACTGTTTGTCACTGTTTTTAAATTCCTGTATAGTATAACTTTTTTTTAATTTTTTGTTCTACTTTAAAATGAGAAGTTTTAATTTTTTTTCATGTTAATTCACCTACCCAAGGCCGAGAAGGCCACTACAGACGAGGAGGCTACTTAATTTTGGTTATAACCCTCTCTCAACTCTATATCTCCAAACACAAACCATGGCCAACTATATTCATGGCCATATATCTTACAATTTTGAGGGGGAAATTAAGACGCCGGTTTTGAAAATTTTAGACACGAAATACGCTAAAATATTATTTTCAAAAATACTCTTCTTTCTGAATTTCCTAACATTTTGGTGCAGCACATTTCCTAACAAATGTGCTGCACCAAAATGTACATCGGGATACTTAGGCAACAAAAACAAACAAAATGCAACTTTTCATTTTCCAACAGACCAAAACCTAAGTCAACTTTGGATAGGCTTTGTTAATCGTTCAGATTCCAACAAAACATTATTTTTTATGTGAACTTCATTTTGAAGATAAATATATAATTAGAGGTGATAAATGCACCCTGAATTGGCTTTTAATACCTGCTCCTTTTATGTATTCTTGTGAACTTTAGCAAAAAAAAAAAATCACATTTACCAGTTTTAAAAACTTCTCGAAGTCCTCCTAAATTGAGAATATTTCAAAAAGATCAGTTAGAAATATTTAAGAAAAATGATACAATTACAAATGTACATAATTTAAATAAAGCAGTAACACCACCAGGGTTTCAATTTAAATGATTTGAAAAAGGTGTTGCATTTTGTAATATAGTATTTAATGAACAGACATATTTTCCAACTATATTAGAATCAATAACAGTTGATGTAGACCTAAATGTACATTTGCAATACAAAGGAACACCACTTCCATTACCAAGTTGGTTTGTTAAAGGACATTATGCAAAACTTAATAAAATTAGAATGCTAGAAAATTTTCCTTCTTATATGAGAAACTATAAATTAGAAAAACATGATACTATTTTAGATGAAATTAAAGATAGAGAGCTTTATCAGCTACAAGGCAGGCCACCATACTCAGCAGAGATGATTCGATATTCATTACTTTCACGATATATATCTTTACAGGCATACAAACTACTACTTAAAAAACTCCCTTTACCATCAATATCTTTATTAAATAAAGTTCAACAAGGAGGTATTGATTCTATAAAGCCTTTAAATCTTCAACGTGAAAAAGGAAAAATTTCTTCTGATTGTATTATGATGAGAGATGATACTTATTTACAAAAAGAAAAAAAAAGAAGGTAACTTGTACAAAGGAATTATCGCATTCATGATAATAGGACTAAAAGAATCTATTTCTTTTATTGTTCAAGCAATTTTACATTCTCTCGAAATCACAAAAAATAGCTGACAACCTTAAAAATCTAATAGGTGCTGGGTTCACTGTGCGTTGTATAGTTACAGACAATCATTCCACTAACATCAATGCATTCTTATCATTAGTTACAATGTTCAAATCTGAATCAAAATATTTTATTATTCACCCACAGAATCATGGAAAGAAGACATATTTGTTTTATGATAGAGTGCATCTAGTCATCATAAATGGTAAAAAATTTGTTTTTCCAGACTTTAAATACCATAATGCATATATCAATATTGATTGTCCATCAGGATATATTTGTTGGGATGATTTATTTAAGATTTACCATATAATAATGATCTGAAAGGTAAACTTAGAAAAGCTCCAAAGGTTACATATGAGGCATTACATCCTGGAAATAATAAACAAAGTGTGCCACTTGCATTAGCAATTATACATGAAACTACAATTGCAGCTTCAAAAAGCTATTATCCAAATTGAAAAGATGTTTCAAATTTTTTAACTATTTTTAACACTTGGTGGACAACTGCCAATTCTAAATAAAACCTTTCACCAAATATTATTGGCAATGATATTGTATTAGGAGACAACAAAATGATATTTTACCAAGCTCTGGCTGATTAGATCAATCAGTGGTCTCTTTCACCTGCATTCACCCTCACAACTCAAACTGTATCAGCATTTGAAAAAACCTTACGTGCTCAAGCACTGCTTGATGAGGAGCTCCTGAATGATGAATATAACTAAATGATGACAGCTCATTTATAAAGTGATCCAATTGAGAGATGTTTTTCACAATACAGGCAAATGAATGGGGGAATGAGGGGGGGGGGAGAAGATTTCTTGTAAATTTAAGAGTAGTTTTGAATTCAGAAAGAATTTTGTCATGTCGTTCTTTAATTAAGGAGCATATAAACTTCTGGGAAGAAAATCTATTACCAGATATTCATTCTTTCTTGACAATATTTGATGAACTGTTTGAAAATCGAATAGAAGAAATTATGGAAAATTCCCTTAATTATAATAGTCAAGAAGTGGCAATAACTGTAGCAGGCTATGTTGCAAAATAATTGTCAAAAAGGTCTAAATGTGAAAACTGCAAAGCATGTTTGAAAGCTGGAGACATTGATCTTAAAAATAATTCTTATCTATCTCTTGTCACGTGGTGGACTATTTGTTCCATCCAAACAGCTTGCAGAATTTGTTTGTAGTGTATTTGCTGTTTTGGATTTAAATGAGATTGAAATTTCATCTCTATCAATTCCAGTCATTAAATCATCAACATCTGTTACATAAATATGCACCAAAAAGCAAATTTGTTTGTGAAAATCATGAAAATTGGAGAATCACGTTTTCAACAAAAATTCTTGGTAATGTATTTTTTAACAATAAACAAAAACTATCAAAGGATTTGGTTTTCAATAATAACTAAAAAACATTTTAAAAAAAGGCAAAGAAATAAGTAAAATCAAAGTTGCTAATATGTCACATAGCATTTGTTTATATAGTTTAATATAATTTACCTATTGTTTGATTTCTTTAAGCTACTTCTTGACATTTTTTTTAAAGCGTTAAAATATACATGAATACAGATATATATTATATATAAATATAATATACATAGATATAAATGTATATCGATTTTGAATATTTTCTGTGAACATTCTCCAACAAATATTACACAAATGTCTTTAAATCTTTGATATCTATTTTATATTAAAAAGTATATATAATAAAAACAACTTCCACTTTTGCAATGAAGAACCTCAAGTTAAAAATTAAGAATAGAGTTGTTTTTAAAAATGTAATATTTTGCGCAGCCATTTTTACAGTAAAAATTGGCCTCTTAATTTCCCCCTAAAAACTGTAACATATACGGCCGTGAATATAGTAGACCATGCACAAACCTAGATGAACAAGGCCGCTGTGCAGAGAAACAAGTTGAGCCCGGTACAACCAGGGATATGGTAATCGAACTCGGAACCTCTCGCTTATGGAGCGAACGCTTTACCACTACACCACTACCCACAAATGAGAAAGTGGTCACTCAAATCTAAGTCTATCACAGCACAATTACTGATATTTCATTAGCTTATTAATTACTAAATCTAGTATGTTTCCCATTTTATAAGTTGGTTCTTAGACTTGTTGTGTAAGACTTAAAATATATAGTATTTCTTTAAAGCTTTTGCTAGATAGTTCGTTAGTATTTAAGTGTATCTTGATATCACTAGCTACAACATGTGTAACCTGTTGATTCTATTGTTTCAAGTAAATCCATGAATTCGTCCAGAAATGTTGCGCGAGAGTTAAATATTAGTCTATAAATGCAACTTAAAATTAATGATCATTTGGCTTTACAGTAATTTTAACACACACATGTTCAAATGAGTGAAACTGTTTATTTGGTAGTTTTTTGTGATTAATTGGTTGTTTTTTTTTTTTTTTTTTTTTTTTTTTTAAACATCTTCACTTCCAACAAGGCTGCAAGCAGCCACTAATTAAAGCTGGAAGTTACTGAAAGAGAAAAGATGAAGATTGTAGAGCAAGATAACCATTGACGTACAACTTAAAGGATTGCAAGTTATATCAATCAGGAAAGTAAGATGAAGGAAGCGAATTCCAAAGAGCTGATGTTTAAGGAAAAAAATTAAACGAATAAGCATTTTTGGAGCACATAGGAACAGTCACAGTAAAAGGATGAGACTAAATTGAATGACGAGTAACACGAGAATGAATTATAGTAGATGGCACAAGAGACGCTAGCTCTTTAGAGCAGTGCCCATTATAGTATTTGTAGAAAAGAGAAAGAGAAGCAACATTACGATGATGTGATAATGGTTGGAGGTTGGCTGCAAGAGCAGGCCCAACTATGTTTACAATGCATTTTTGCACCTTGTCTAAAAGAGAAAGGACATCATTAGAAGATCCGCCCCAGATGTAGGAGCAGTATTCCATACAAGTACGGATTTGAGATTTATAAAGAAAGAGTATAGAATCTGAAGTAAGAAAGTATCGAGCTCGATGAAGAGATGTAATCTTAGCAGATGCTAATTTTGCAACTGATATGATATATGGTTTCCAAGAAAGATCAGAAGTAAGAGTTAATCCTAGAAGATGAAGAGTAGATGACTCATCGAGTACATCACCGTTCAAAAATACAGGAAGATTTAAATTATTGCGATAACAATTGGCTGAAAAAAATTGAGTTTTATCTGTATTGAAGTTCACCAACCACTGTGAGCCCCATGCTGTAGCAGAAGTGACATCCTTTTCAAGCTCAAATGCCCCCTCCAAGCAATCAGAGAGTGTTGGTTTCTTATCACGACAAGAATAAATGGTAGTATCATCAGCAAACAATGCCACCTTAGATGTGAGAATATCTGGAATTTCGCTAATGTAAATTAAAAAGAGAATGGGGCCAAGGATAGAACCTTGAGGAACCCCTGAAGTTACAGAATAAGATGAAGAGAGCTGTCCATCGAGGACAAGTTTTATACTACGATTGGAAAGGAAGGATTCAATAATCTTAAGATGTTGCCAGATACACCATAAGAAGAAAGCTTATGGAGAAGACCAGCATGCCAAACTTTATCAAAAGCTTTTGAAAGGTCAAGAGCGATGGCCTTAACCTCTCCACCTTTATCTAATGCACAATAAAACCTATCAGTTATTACTGTTAGCAAATCAGCTGTAGAACGAGAAGATCGAAATCCATATTGATGATCAGGAAGTGATTTATTAGATTCAAGATGAGAGATTAAGTGTTTGTTAATTAAAGATTCAAAAACCTTGCTTATGATAGGAAGAAGACTAAGAGAGTATAGGCGAAAGCTCCGGAGAACACTTCTGCAAGACTATAACAGGTATGTTGTCTGGGCCACAAGCTGAAGAAGAGTCAAGGCAGGAAATCACTTTAGATACAGAAAATAATATTTTTTAGATACAGAACATAATATTTACAGATACAGAACATAATATTTACAGATTTTTTAGATACAGAACATAATATTATTACTTTAGATACAGAACATAATATTTACAGAACTTAATTTTAACATAATAACCTAGCTGCCACTTTACTCTTTATCTCTTTCTTTTCTTATTTTGTAAGCATATTTATAATTTTTTAAACATATTTAAACATTTATAATTTATAACATATTTATAATTTTTTAAACATATTTATAATTTTGTAAACATATTGATAATTTTTATCACTTCTATTGTACTACTGTTTTCCGAAGTCATCAATGTTTTGGTAATAAAAACTATGTCTGGATTCTAGTCAAGTATATGCTCTGGAAGTTTATTAGTAAGAAAGCGAACATTTGATAGTGAGCATAATATATAATTTAAACCACACTAAAAAAGAACAATCCTACACTCTATTTTTACAGGAAAGTTTCATAAGGGCTAAATGTGAGGAAAAATATATAAACAAGTTTAATGACATAATGACCACTGTAACCTGATGAATTATGTAATAAAACTGCCGTCTTTAACCGCTTTATCTAGCAATAATGCTGTTGAAAAGATAATTTTATATGAAGTCCAAATATAAATACTTACATTACCAAACATTTGAGAATCTTTTCCCTTTTCTTTTTTATGTTGCTTTCTTGCAGCAAACACAATGTATTATGATGTACTTTTTTTTCATTTGTAAATAAAATTTTGGTATTTACAAATTAAGAAAAATTTATACTGGATAACAACTCACAAAAAAATTCATTGCAAAATCTGCTTAAACAGATTAACAAAAATTATTGAATACTTATTAAGTTGTAAACCACACGATGTCATAGAGTTTCGCACTTTTATTCCATTATAAACGCTGTTGCCACATGTGGGCATATACTGTTTTTATTGGAAAGATTTTATCACATAAAAAAAACTGTATACAAGCTAAATCTAACTTTTCACATGCCTAATTAAAGAATATATCTCATTATGTGAAATATTTTGAATTTAATTATAACACGATATATGATTTCCATAGGTTTAGTAAAAAATAATAGGAAAGGAAGAGCGTTACCATTAATTGGTTAAAATCAACATTGTTACAATAAAAAATAGCAGAAAAACTGGTTTTAAAAAGTTTGCATTTTGGAGTTAAAGATTTGAAAGAGGGTTTTCACCACAATTTTAAAAAAAGTTGCCTCTTTGACTATAGTAGCCTCTTTGGCTTTTGAAAGTACTTAAAAAAAAAACTATTAAATAAAAAGAGAGAGAGAGAGAGCAGAAAACAACTAAAATTTATTTGGGTTAAAATTGCTGAGTCAAATTGTATATTCTTTTTGGAGCTTGCTGTTTATTAAGGTTACCAATTTTTAATAACTAAAAACATGGCAAACTAGGTCATTCAGGAGGACATTCAGAAAAACATTGTTAAATAAAGACATATTGTTGATCTTAAAAAAGAGAACTGTAATGTAATGGTTAAGCCATATAAAAGCTAACTATTAAAAAACAGTTAGCTAAAAAATTTAAACTTCACCTAAAAAATTTAAACTTCACCTAAAAATTCTAAATTTTACCTAAAAACTCTGAACTTTAGAAACTTCTTGTCAATAAGAGATTGTTACTAAGAGTAAACCTTTTAGTACTCCTTGAAAAAAAATTTGAAAGGAGAGATGAAATCTATATGGTTTGTTTAGGGTTTGGACATATCTACTATCCAAAAATTTTGGTTTTTTGATTCAAAAAACCAAAATTTATTTTTCTTTACAAGGTCTAGTTCTTGGACATCAAATAACGAAAAATGGGAAAATCAGGTTTGCAATCAAAGCTAATGCTATTAGTAATGTAACATTTTGATTTTTTAAAAACATGTCCATAAAAATATTGTTCCCAAATTACAGCACACAAGCTATACAAGTCAACTTGTAAGCCACACCTTAAATGTACAGCAACATTATGATTTTAAAATATTGATAAACTGGAAAATGTACGAGGTAAATCAACTAGGATTGAAGAATGTGCTATAAAATCAAATAGTTCAAGTTGAACTTAAGCAATAATTCGAGATATTATATTATTAACAGTTTATCTGATATTTTTTCTAAATTTTAATTATTAGAAGATAATAAAAATAAAGTTTCTTACCTGTTTACTTTTAGGCACAGGTATTGGTAAATTGAGAACAAGTTTTAAAACATTTGGCCCACCAAATTCCGATACGTTAATACCACGCATTCTAATTACAGTCTGTGTAAGGAAGTTATGCTGCCGAAACATTATTTCCTAGAAAAATAACGCAATATCTTTTAAGTTCGATAAACCGAGCTTTAAATACACCTATCCGATCGAAAAAAACGCGTAGAAATATTGAGGTCTGGATCCAAATTGTGTGGGTAAAATATAAATAAACTTTTAGGTACAGTAGTCTCTCGCTTGCGCAAATTGCGCAAATTTAAATAGGCACTGCGGTGCGCAATTAACTAGGAGTGCGCAAATAAGAAAAAGATAAGAAAAAATTTAGCAAACTAAATTATTAACTATATAAACATATAAACAAGACATATATTATGCATGACGGAAAAGGTCATGAATTGTAGGCTGTTATGCATTCTGCAGCTTTTCTCGTTTAATTTTCATAATTACTGACCGTATGTTTGATGATAGTTGTTCGTACCAATTCATTAATTTATCGTTGTCGTCTTTTAAAATTGCTATAGCTTTTTGACATTTTAATTGCTTGCCAATATCGATCAGAGATAAATGTATAAATTCAATACCTAAGAAGTCTGTACCATCGTCTATCTCATCATTATTAGCTTCTTCTTCATCAAAATTGTTATCCATAGCAACTGCATTATCATTATTTTCTTCGAGAGACAAACGATCTTCAACATCTTCTTTGATTGCTTCAATATACGTTGGAGAATCTTCAATATACGTTGGAGAAAGTTTGCGAGCCATTGCCAAGAAGCTTTAAATTCTTCTTCTTTTATATTTATTCTTTGCGCTGTTTCTTTTGCTTTCATAATTGCTAACGATGGAGGTACTTCAATCTTCGAACGACGCAATGCATCAATTCAAATATATAGCTCATTATCGATTGCTTCAAGTTTTCCAGACGATAATCGAAACACTTTTTTTCTAGCTTCTTCTGTCATTAGTAAACTTCTTTTTTCTATTTGATCTTGATTATTCCAGAGAGATCGAATTGAATTTTTGATTACATTATATTCTCTTGCAATCGCTCGTTTGCTTGGCGCATCACTTTTTTTAAGTTTAGCTGTAATTTCGACTCGTTGATCTTCTGATAATTTTTTTTCCTTTGCCTTTAACCTAAAGAAGTTTTTTTTTTAAATTTAATTAAAAAGTTTTTTCAATGAGACTTGACTAATAAATCGTTAAAACTTATTATTATCTGTTTAAAACAAGATTTACCATTTACTTCGATTCGAATTCGAATTCGAATATTTATCTACTTACATTCCGATAAAATCATTATCTCAAAATATTTATGATAAAAACTAGTTTTTAATTTAACACGGGAAAATAATAGTTACGTTTTCTGATCTAATTACACTTTCAACAAAAAACTCAGTTAAAAATTGAAACACAAATATTTTGGGCCTTAAACGCGCTATTAACTGGGATGCGCAACTAATTGGGTGCGCAATTAAGCGAGAGACTACTGTATAAAGAAATTTTAAGCAAATATTAAGCTTTCCTTTTGTTTAGATCAGTTATCCTAAGATAAACTCATAATGGATTTAGATTTAATTAATAAAATGAAAATTTGTGAGTTAAAGCAGTATTTAAGACTTCGAAATTTGCGTATTTCTGGAACAAAGAGGGAATTGGTTGGTTGTGTATTTTCTGCCATGGAAAACTTTATTAAGCCTGTACTAACTGCTACCGAGGCAGTTGAAGAACTTAAAGATAAATATCAAAAAAAAATTTAATTAACAATATTAAATGCAGTGATCCGTTTATCTTATTAGATGGTTGGTTACCTGAAGAGAACAGTATTAAACAATGGCCAATGGTTTTGTATCCAGATATATTTAACTATTTGATGTTTAACCCATCTGAATTAGGAAGCAATAACTTAAATGATTATAAAAATTCAAAAGCTTTTAGTTTTTATAAAACAGGCTGGCTTCAAAAACTCTCATATCACTGCATAAGTGAGAAAAGTCCATTTTGTGCAATAAAAGGTGAATGCAGACATTCACAACGTATTAATGACACAAGCCATAAACTGTGGTCGATTATAGAAAAAGAAAATGCAAAAATCCAATCTTGTCACTGTACATATATGGCAGGAATGAGCCAAACATGTAACCATGTTGCTTCAGCAATATTTAGAATTGAAGCTGCTGTAAGAATGGGCTTAACAATTCCGGCTTGCACAATGGTTTCAAATTAATGGCTTCTATATCGAAAAGACGTTTTACCTGTTAAAGTTAAAAATCTAGACTTTAGCAGAGAAAATTTTTCTCAACATTTAAAAAAAAAAAAGATTATTTGTAGACGGTTTGTATAAGAAATTTAATCCAATTTCTAATTATTCTACTTAACTTAATCTTCAGGATGTTGCAAAAGCGTTAAAAGCGAAATAGCGCCTAATTCCATCATTTTTAATGCTGTCCAGAAACCAGATATTGACTTTAGTTTAGAAGTAGTAAACGACATTAGTACTTGTCAATCAAATCTAATGAATGTTAATGATATACTGGTAATGTCAAAAGATATATTATCACTTGAAAAAAATATAACATTTCATATGACACTTAAAAATATTGAAGAAATTGAGCAGTTGACCAAAGGACAAAATAAAAAAAAGTATTGGTATGAATATAGAAAAGGCGTTATAACAGCTTCAAAAAGTTACGATATTTGGACAAAAATGAACAAATAAAATAAAATTGATGCTGATATGTGGAAGTTAAATCAACGTATATATGGCATGTTATTTGTTAATTCAAACACACCTGCAATAAAGTATGGCAGGGAATGCTGTTAACTGTTTTTATGAAATTTTAAAAATCAATCATAAAGGTGTAGCAATCCATGATTGTGGGTTATTTTTAGATATAGAAATTCCCTTCATTGGTGGTAGTCTTGATCGTATTGTTACTTTTTTGTGTTCCACCTGCATGTCTTGAAGTTAAATACCCATTTTCTATAAATTACTTGTCCCCACTTGATCTAAGCGTAAAATTTTCACCGTTGATTAAAAATGATGTTGGTATTTCTTTAAACAAAAATCATCTATATTATATGCAATGTCTTGTACAAAAGACTGTTACAAGGCACCATCACTCATATTTTATGGTGTGGACACCTCATGGAAATTTTATTGAACACATAAAATTTGACAATAACAAATGGGAAGAAATCAAGTGTAAATTTATAGACTATTACTATGAAAATTTTATGTGAGCACAATTTTCATTCAACACTAAGCTTTGTTGAATAATTAGAAATTGGATTAAACTTGTTATGCAAACTACCTACTAGTGGTTATTCAACTTATAATCAACCAAACTTTGTGGCTTGTGCCATTAATTTGTTGTGAATATCTGAAAGCAAGAATGGTTGGGAAAACCATTGGTCATTGCTTAATTCTGTCCTCTTCAGGTAACCAATCATCTAATAAGATAACTGATCACTACATTTTACATAGTTAGTAAAGATATTTTTTTGATATTTAGCATTTAGTTCTTAAACTGCCTCAGTAACATTTAGTACAGGCTTAATAAAGATTTCCTATGTAAAATAAATATGGCTACATTTCTAAAAATTTCTGTTTTTTCTATTCAAGTTCTGATTCTGGCTGCCATAGCTCTCTGAAAAGGCAGAGGAAGGGGAGGGATTCTTGACCTTAGACTTGCTGGGGGTAAAAAACGCATGCTAAACTTATTAGCCTTTTTTTTTCGGAAAACAAATACAAGAATGTAATGTTCATGAAGGTTTGAAAAAAGATCAATGTAGTTGTAATCTTCCATTCAATTTTTACTGTTTTTCAAGTTCTTTAAAAAAAAATTCTAGAGAAAGAGGAAAGTGAGAAGTTTTATTAAAAAGGGAAGGTAAAAATAAGAAAAAATGCAATCCATGCGACAGTGATCGTGTATGTTCGTTAGATTTTGTGGGTGGAACACCTACCATTGCTAACATTAGACGAAGAAGGAGTTAAATAAACTTTGTACAAAATAGAACTTTTTAGTTTTGAAAGGTATTAGAACAGATTCCTTTGCTAACACATTATTCCTTGTATATTATTATTTAACGACTTTAAGGTTTTATATTTCCATCTTGAATTATTGACCAATACAGGTTTCAAGTTACAGAGTACAGCACAAACCCTCACAATATCATCAACATGACGCAACATTGTTAGAGGAAAAACATTCTTTAAAATTCTATAAGTTTTTATTCTATTAATGACTCAACGTGTATTCTTAAGTTAGCTATTATTTTAGTTTTTTTACATTCAGATGCAATCATTTGAATTTTGAGACGAGCACCTGGAGGAATTATCAAAGTACAAAATCTTAAGAAAAGTTCTTCCTGAATTTGAAATCCACGATCTGCCATGACTTCATCGTCACGCTCTAACAAGTCAAAAAAACCACTGTCTTTTGTTATAAAATTATCTGAACATCTTCCACCTTAACAATTAGATAAAAAAGTGATAAAACCACTTGGCGAAATTCCAACAAGGAACTTAAACGTATTGTGTTGTTTATAATCAGACCAAGTTGAGGCTTGTGCTAAAAGAGACTAATAAAAACTTCAGCACAATCAATAAGCACACAACACTTCTATTATCCAGCATTCTTAAACACTCTAGGCATATTTTCCCTGATGGTTTCACGTGGAAGCCATACAATAAGAGCACTACCTAACACACTGCTTATAAGTTTAATCCATGTGATAAATGTGTTAGAAGAAGAGGTAGGAGAAATTCCAAATCGTTCTGCAAGGTCTTCATAAAGAAAACCAAGACGAAGTCGCACAAGTGTTAAAAAATATTCGTCACGATGAGAAAATTTCTATATTTAGTTGGCTGAAATCTGCGCTTTAATTTGCTAGTATTCTGAACATGTTTTGGTCCTCGCCAGTAACTAAGCTTTTGAAGAAATGGTATAATAAGTAAGAAGATGGCATTAAATAAAGCTATTGTAGATATTCCTGTATAAAAGTTCATTTTTTTGTCTGTTTTGACTCTGTTGTATGAAAAAATCAACAATTTCTTAGTTTGATTAACCTGTTTTTGGTTAGCATATGAATGTTCACAGCTTGGCGGTGGTAAATAAATTGTATAATCATTATTATTACTTAACTCATTGGTATTATTTTCAGTTGTGTTATTATTCGTGTCATTGCATTCTGTGCTAATACTTTTCAAAATTGAAACGTTCGATTTTGGACAACGTAGAATTATATCCCATTTTTAAAGTAGGACCTGGATTAGCATTAGTAGGTGTTCCATCTACAAAATGCATCGAACAAACACGATCACTGTCGCATGGATTCCATTTTTTCTTATTTTTACCTTCTCTTTCTAATAAAATTTTTCACTCTTCTCTTTCTCTAGAATTTCTTGAAGAACTTGGAAAACAGTAAAGATTGAAAGGACGATTACAACCACATTGTTCTTTTTTCAAACCTTCACGAACATTACACTCTTGTTTTTTCCACTTAAAAAGTTTATAATGGCTATTCGAACACCCTGTTACTGCACAGCTACCTCTGTTACCCATCGTGTTGAATTCAAAAGATGAGATAAATACAAATAAATACTAATTCAAATACAGATATTTAGGAAGTTTTCTCAACTTTTTACCCACACAACTAGAGTTCAGTCCCCGCCGCGCAAAATGGTAGAATTTAAGTTGGAAAGGTATATTGATGAAATCATTTTTGGTAACAATTACCCAATCAAATTTTTAAAAGCGATAAGATTAGGAAAAGATTGACCACCTGCATTGAAATTAATGTTTGAAGGAGACGACGGAGTTCGTTTTTTTAAGTTACGAAGGTTCTCCAAAAAGAACTTACGATTAGGGATGGTAATCCCGGGATCCTGGGATACCGAAATCCCGGGATTCAGTACAAATTGTTAGTCCCGAAATCCCGGGATTATTTTCCAAAATTTCCCGGGATTTCGGGATTGTCTTAAAAAAAGTAAAAGTACAAAAAGTTTCAGCTTAATTTGTAATTAAGAAATTTAGACATCATAAAATGTAAATATAGGCTTTGGAATTGTAGCTGCTTGGTTTTGTAGCTGTTTATCCTCTTTGCAATCTTTTCTTTTTATTTTCCCTCTTTCTGTATTTTATCAAATATGCAAACTAAAAACATTATTGCTTATTTGCAATATTATATTATATATACATTTTTTATATGTTTAATCGTACATATTTTGTACGATTAAACATATAAAAAATGTATATATAGTATAATATTAAAACTAATATATTATTAAAAATAAATAAAATTTTAGCACTTGCTAATTGGAAGATTAAACATTTTTATTAAAAGAAATACCTTTTTATTTTGAGTTTTCTAATTCATTTTAATTCCAATGTTTGTGTGATTTTATTTTCATTTTTATGTCCACTCAATTTAATTACAAATATGTACGTGAGTTACAAAAGTTTAATTTATGAAGTTATCAAAATACAGAAGGTTTATTAAACTACAAAAGTTTACTTAACGTTCGTTCAACTGATGAAGTTATCCAAATACATAAGGTTTGTTAAATAAACTTTAGTTATCGTTATTTTGAGTAGAAATTGCTTTTGAAGAGAAAGATTATATTCGAGATTCAAATGATTCATTGTTAATTAATGAAATATCTGAAGTTAAAATTAGGCACCAAATTATTGGTTATAACAAAAACGTCAGGAAAATTGTAAAAATATTTAAAAGGTTCCCAAACAGAAATGAAAATTATTTACAAAAGTATGTAAAAATTGAGTTTAGAAAGATCATCCATTTAATCATGCATTGCAAAATCCGATGTAGCAGCTTAAATGAGAACTTAAAATTAAAAAAATTATTGTGCTAAAAAGGCACTTCTAGATTTAGAATTGGATTCCAACATCGATGATTCAATTAAGATGAACAAGAAAGAATGTAGAATGATATCTAGTCGTACTTTTACTTCCAATAAGCAACTGTGGAAGCACTTTGTCGACAAGACGCAACTTTAATTTCTTCTGACAATGCATAAAACTTTATGTTGAAAAAAATGAATGAACAACAATCTAAAATCAGAAAATAATTGTATGATGCTTTGAGTCGCCGAATTTAAGAGTGGAGAACACCGTTAAGGAGCTTAGCACATCTTCGTGGCCAGGTTACTTTATAAAAAATTCCAGAAGTTTTTCTACCAAATACAAGTACCAAAAATAAAAAAATTATGATAAACCTGATAAAATGTTTATACTCGGCAAATATAATAACGGCAGCAGACTTGAGTAGAATAATGTCAAAACAATTGAAATGAACAAGTTAAATGAAGTGATGGAAAAAAGATTGACAGCAATACGAACACAAAATAAAAAGGTAAAAAATAACTTATAAAATTCAAAAAGAAATACTGTTATTTGAAAGTAGTAGCTTATGATTAGATCACCTTAAAAAAATATGATTATATATTATCTTTACGGCCAACAAGTATGAATACCGAAAAAGCATTTATTGAACATAAAAAGTTTTTATGTTCAAAAAATCAAATAAGATTAAGCGATGAAAGGATTGACACTTTGATTTTTTAGGGTAGTACTTTCAAAAACAAATATAGCTCATGTATATTCATGCATGTTCATTTTATTTTTAGTTATTATTTTTATTTGTACTTATCATTTTAAAGTATTGTTTTATAATTTAAATTACTTAGGTTAATTAATTTAGTGTAATTATTTATATCATAATTAAACTAATCACTATTAAGTATTTAATCAGTACTTAAAACGTTAATTCTTCTTATGCTTCTCTTTCTACAATTGCGTTTTTTTCTATTCAATCCCGAGATATACCGGATTTCCCGGGGACAACTTTTTAAATCCCGAAATACCGGGATTCAAAACTTCCAGGCTTTTTGCCATCCCTACTAACGGTCTTATTTTTAAAATTCAAACTACGAAAACATTAAAAAACACAAATGTTCCCATAGTTTGAATTATTCTGCTGATGTTTTTCTGATAACTACTATGTTTGATCAGGACCGGGCTAAGTACTTATTGGCCTCCCGGCACTTTAGGTCTTCTGGTTCCTGTTAGCCTCCTAGTATTCAAATTTAACAGCGGTTTAAAATAAAAAAATCTTTGTAATTGTTGCACTATGGCTTTATAATGTGTTTTCTTTTGTATTTAAACAAGCATCTCGAGTTATTTATTATTAAAAATACGCTGCGATTAGAATATGCTTTAAAACACCATTAGTTTGCGTTTTAAGCTTGCAAATGCAGATATGATATCTTTTAGGTCAATTGAATCCAATATCCGGTTTTCTATTTGAACAATAGAAAGATCTGATAGAAATTTCTGAAAAAAAGCTCAAAAATGAAGATATTTGTTCAATAAATGAAAGTTAATCTCAGTAGGATATCAGTCAACAAGTTTTTGTGTACTGCAAGTAATTTACGAGATATCCATGCTGCAGAGATTCACAAAAAAACCAAACAGCTTTCTTTCTTATATCTAATTGCTCATTAGTTTGTCCGTGATCTCTTTAATGTCGGAAATCATTAAAGATCGCTCAGAAAACACTGTAGCTAACTTCATCATTGTAATGCCTCTTGCTTGCTCTTGGGAGCCTTTGAACATAGACATACTTATCCGTGTTAACCAAAGACACGCCTTCCTTTTCATATTGCTCAAAACTGGAGCGAACTTGCTGCACATTATACTCCAGGGAGTTGCACAATTCTTTAACCATAACTAAATCAAGCTTTACAGACTGCAGTTTCTTGTTAGCTTTGTTGAACCTTTCCATGGTTCTGTTTCAAATGATTATTAAAAAAGCTGTCTCTACTTTTTCCATTTTGGTCAAAAGCCCAAAGGCCTATGCTCTTGGTTTTTCTTTCTGATTGTTGTTAAGATCAAGAAGAGCCTATATAGAAAATATTTGTTATAATAAGTATGTACAATCATAAAATGTTTGTTATAATAAGTATGTACAATCACAAATAAAATATGTTTTTATTTGATTTTCGAAATAGTTCTTAATCACCTTGTAAATAGAATAAACTTTTTCAATAGCTAAACAAGCATCAGCACGAGCTGACCAACGAGTTTGTAAGAGAGTCTAGCAAACCTTGACACGTGTTCCAGCAAGTAACTTTGACTTTAAGATCCGTTGATGCGTTGATGCAAGGAACATTGACTTTAAGACATAAATGCGTTGATGCAAAGAACTTTGACTTAAAGATACCGATGCGTTGATGCAGAAAAGAATTTATAAATTTCTTGAAGAAAGCTGAAGAAATCAACAGCAGCTTTGTTGGATTCCGCGGCACTCACTCCTATGATGTTTAGATAGTGAGCAGCGCATGGAATGTATTTGGCGCGAACGTTGAACTCTTTAATTCTTGCTTGTAAACCAAAGTAGATTCCAGGTATATTACTGACATTGTCGTATGACTGGCCACGGCAATTTTGAATGTTAACTGCAAACTAATCTAACTTTTTCAAAACGATTTCAAGCATGGAAACTAAAAAATGATTATGCATGGGATTGAATGCTAAGAACCGCTCAACTGGTTTTTCGTTTTGTACACGTCGGGAGTAGAATCAACAATAATTGAGAAATATTAATCAAATTTGATTTCGCTAACTAAGAAATTATGTTTGAAGTAAATAAAAAAATTATTCTATAACATCTTTCTTAAGGATGATCATATTACCTTTAAATTACATAACCTCTGCTGCTATTAAGTGTATGATTTTTTTGCAAACGTCTTTAGATAAGCACGAGATACAACCATTTTCTGTGTTTCCAAGAGTTATCAAGTATTGGGTGAAAAAAATATTAACTTTTACAAATAACTCAATACATCCAAAAAAGTTTCCGTTGAGTGTCGATCCTATTTTTCTGTCTGATCCGCGAATTGATAATCCTCTAAGAATGAATAATAAATAAAATATCCGATTACTTAAAATTTTTTTTTTTCACCATAATATTCTTAAATTTTTTTTAAGTTTCTTTTTTCACCATTATGTTCAAACTTGAAAGTTCTTTCAAGTCGTTAAGAAAAATTAAACGTCCAGTTTGCGATGCGTCGTCCGCGCTGTTATTGCAAAGATTAAAAATCTCTGGGACATGAGAGTAAATTAAGGAAGGAGGCCGATTATAATTTTTCTTTCAAATTATATATCTCTCAAAAGTTCACTTAGATGCTCTGGCCCCTTGAACTACATGGAATATGTAATTTTCTACAGACAATTACTTGTTATTACAGCACAACTTACTTGTTATTTCATAGCTTGTGATTGTGGTTCATAACTTATTGTAATTTGGGGGCATCCACAATGTACGTACGTAGTAAAACCACTGATTTAAGACCCCCTCCCCCCGTCTAGTAACCTGTACGCTTTCGAAGACTCTTCGCGTACATACGCATTGTTTTTTTGTTTTTTAAATAAAGCCCCTTCTCCTCTTCCCCAAAGCATAAATATTTCAAAACAATAAAAACATAAAAACAAAAAACATTTACATTTACGTACACTTTTGGGAAACTCTTCCCCCATACATGTTTATGTACTCTATGGATGACCCCTTTTATAAATTATTGTGATGTAATAATTATTAAAACAATTTTTTTCACTTACATTATAGAAATATTGACAAATCTATCAATTCGTGTTACGCTACGTTTTGACGAACAAAACCTCAGGGCTTTTTTAAAAAACACCTTCATTTGACATAAGAATAAAGATATAAATTTTTTAAAATTTGCTCCATGCCTAGAAATTAGTTCAAACATAAAAATTTCTGTATCCACCCCCTGAATATCGCTAAAAGCTACAATAGCTATTGACTTGTTACATTGTTACATTTGTTACATTGCTATTTCGATATATTAGAACAAACACTAACTTTTAAATTTTAATTACATTTGTTACATTGCTATTTCGATATATTAGAACAAACACTAACTTGTAAATTTTAATTACATTTGTTACATTGCTATTTCGATATATTAGAACAAACACTAACTTTTAAATTTTAATATTATGTGTAGTTTAAAATTTTTTATTTTGCAAAACGAATAAACTTAGTAAATTACAAATATAAATTTTTTATAAATTACAAATATAAAAGTTTTTTATTGATTCATAAAAACAAAATCGTCATAAACACAAAATCGTGCAGCCGTAGCGTAGTGGTTAGAGTTCAGCTTCAGAACTGAAGATCTGCGGATCGAAGCCGGTGAATTAAAATAGAGTAACTCCTCGAAAAGCTTACTCGCGGTTACAATATAATAACTCCCCGGTTAATCTATTTTGAAATAAATTTACCCCGGGAGTTAAATTATTTTAGCGAAACGGATTAACCGGGGGCTTAAATATTTCTAACCCCCATCAAAATAAATAAACCCCTTTTAATACGCTTTTTCAATAATTATAATAAGTTTATAATAAGTTCTACAAAGCTTATAATAAGTTCTACAAAGATTATAATAAGTTCTACAAAGCTTATAATAAGTTCTACAAAGTTTATAATAAGTTCTACAAAGTTTATAATAAGTTCTACAAAGCTTATAATAAGTTCTACAAAGCTTATAATAAGTTCTACAAAGCTTATAATAAGTTCTACAAAGTTTATAATAAGTTCTACAAAGCTTATAATAAGTTCTACAAAGTTTATAATAAGTTCTACAAAGCTTATAATAAGTTCTACAAAGCTTATAATAAGTTCTAGAAAGGTTATAATAAGTTCTACAAAGTTTATAATAAGTTCTACAAAGCTTATAATAAGTTCTACAAAGCTTATAATAAGTTCTACAAAGTTTATAATAAGTTCTACAAAGCTTATAATAAGTTCTACAAAGCTTATAATAAGTTCTACAAAGTTTATAATAAGTTCTACAAAGCTTATAATAAGTTCTACAAAGCTTATAATAAGTTCTACAAAGTTTATAATAAGTTCTACAAAGCTTATAATAAGTTCTACAAAGCTTATAATAAGTTCTACAAAGTTTATAATAAGTTCTACAAAGTTTATAATAAGTTCTACAAAGCTTATAATAAGTTCTACAAAGTTGTGTAAGTAGTTTGATTTAATATATTTTTTTAATATATATCTTCAGTTAGCGTTGAATAAAATTATTTTGTAGCTGTATATTTTGACAAGTTTGTATATTGTTGTGAAAATAAAAAGGAGATTAAAAGAATAATAATATTGCACGAACTTCATTGAACCTTTCTCTTTTAATAATAATAATGTTTGCGATTATAGAGTTTATATAGCTAAATAGTTAACTATATATTTATATATATATATATATATATATATATATATATATATATATTATATTATATTATATATACATATATTAGGGGGTTAACTTTTCATCTTTTTCACTTAAAAATGAATGGCTATATTTTTAAAAGCTGACATTATTAAATTTGTTTATAGAAATACATGCTTTTAGATCTTGCCAAATGCTTATTCTGTTATTGGTCGGTTTATTTGCTTATCAAATTTAGAGAAGTCAGTTTATTCGAGATGTAAAAAGTGGAAATTCTTATTAACAAATATTATTTAGTTCAAAAATCTAAACAATGTCTTGAAGAAAAGTGGGGTTATTTATTTGATATAACTAAAGTAAATGGTAGCTGGCTTAGCAACGAAGACAAAGCATTTTGTTTTAGTGGATACTAATGGTCAAGTTGGTTATTGTACATTAAAAACTTTTAAAGTACATCTATCTAAGACTGTCAGGAAGAGACCTAGCATACCTGAAACAGATACAGAAGAGGTCAGTGACAACAATGAAGAAGGCAATCAACAAAATGATGAACAAAATTCTAATTATATTCCTCCAGACAAAAAAGTTTAGAGAAAATATGAGAACGCCACTGTGGCTGTTAACTTAGTTAAAAGTCAAAACTAAGTATTAAGAAATCAGCAGAAGTTTGCAAAACTTTATCTGAATGTGGTGTCAATGTACAAGCCCCATCTAAATCTGGGGTTTATAGAGCTACAATGTCAGCAGCTCAAAAAATAGAAAAGCACATGATAAGTAATTTAAGAAATTAGAATTGGGTGTTACATTTTGACGGTAAAAGAATGTCAGAGAAAGAGTATCAATTCTTGGTTTTAAAAAATGCAGAAAAGGAGGTGAAACTAGCCAGCTTAAAACTAGATGATGGGAAAGCTATTAGTATTTACAGTAGAATAGTTGAAGTGTTGGATAAATTTCAACTATGGAGTTGTATTAAAGTTATAATATCTGATACTACAAGTGCGAATAATATGAGTAGAAATTGAGTTGTAATTCAACAGCAAGGAGAATTTGAAAGAAAAAATCTTGAACCATTTCAATTTACTAGTTGTCAGCATCATGTGTTGGACACAATTTTGAAACATACTATGAATGAAATTTTTAACGAAGGAGTGTTAAAATCGCCAGAATTACATTACAAATTTATTAAAAACCTGCAAAAAAATTATGAAAATTTGAAGTCAAGCTTCAAGCAAGGTGAACAAATTTGTAAAAGGATAACTAATAAATGGAGAGACGACATGGAGTTTTTGTTCGAGTAGGTACAAAGTTACCGATACATGAAGGTGAATGCCAGCTTTCCAGCTATAAACTTCAAAAGTCTGCTATGGCATAGATTGCTTTTGAATTCCATCTAGCGTTGTACAACGATGCATCGTTGCACAACGCCAGATGGAATTCAATAGCAATCTATGCCCTTTTGGCTTTTATTTTAACTGAATCGGATAATAATCAATTGCACTTGATTTGCGTCTTCATTGCATGAACTTGGTCTGATATATGTTTTTTTGACACGTAATACTCAGAACATGATTTTAAAAATTTAGAACAAGCAATAAATTCAACTTCAGCCATGAAGACCTTAAAAAGAATTTGGTCACAGGAGCCCAGCAGAATACAAGAAATTCAGAGATCCAATATTTGTGCTGAAAGAGCCATAAAAGTTATGCAAGAAATTCATGCTAGAGATATATACAAAATGAACTACAGATTTATTCTGCAAAACAACTTTTAAATTGTATCTGGTTTATCTGAAAGTTATTTAGTCAAAATAAATTGTTATTTATCTGCTAATTTGTGGATTTTTATGCATTTCTTAAACAAAAACAGATTTTTCTAATTACGGCGGACGTTTTTGAAACTTGTGTCAATAGAACTTTTAAAACCGGTAATCTAGTGTAGAATGTCATATTTTGGCACTATACCCAAATAAAGTTGTGAAAAAGTCAACCCCCTAATATATATATATATATATATATATATATATATATATATATATATATATATATATATATATATATATATATATATATATATATATATATATATATATACACACACACAGTCAGTCACAAAATTTTTCGTACACCTTACAATTTAGAAAAAAACGCTTAATAAAAACCATTTTAAATGCAAAAAAATAGTTTTATATCAAAGTAACAAGAATATATTGTACAAGAAATAAAAAAGAATTAACTAAATAAAAATATTTATTTGTAAAACTAAAAAAGTTTAATTTTTGAATTTATAATATGTCACAAAAGTTTTCGTACACTTATAAAACTAATACCTAATAATATGCAATTTCTTAGTAGTTGGTTAAAATTTGTTCAAATTTGTTCGTTCATAGATTTTTATTAAGATAATAATAATTTTTCAACAAAAATTTAGTTATAAACATGAGTTTAAATACGAAACATCACATGTCTAATGACATGCGTGAATTAATAATAAAATTCCATAAAGAAAAAAATCTTTCCGTCGAATTGCCAAAGTTGTTGGTAAAACACATTTCACTGTTTAAAGTATTGTTAAAAAATTTGAAATGACTGGTTCTGTTAATAAGTTCCCAAGAAGTGGCCGACCAAAAATTTTAAATTCACAAGACAGAAGGAGTATAATTAAAAAAGTCAATTCAAATCCACGTATTAGTACACCAAAATTAGCAGTAGATGTTGAACTTGAAATTGAAAAGATAGTTCATCCAGTAAATATTAAACAAATACTTAGAAAATCTGGATTAAATGGCAGAGTACCTTGAAAGAAACCGCTTATAAGTGTAGAAAGTAGACGAAAAAGATTGGAGTTCACCAAAAAGTATGAAAAGGAAGTTGAACAATTTTGGAACAAAGTTTTATTAACTGATGAGAGTAAATTAAATATTTTCGGTCCTGATAGCCGTGGAAAAATATGGAGAAAAAAGAATACAGAACTAGAAGAAAAAAATTTAATTCCGACAGTGAAACATAGAGGTGGAAGAGTGATGGTTTGGGGATCGATGGCTGCAGCTAGAGTGGGAAGTTTAGTATTTATTTAGCCTAAAATGGATCGCTGGGTATATTTGGAAATTATAAAAAATAATTTGAAGTTAGATGCTGCTAAATTAAAGTTAGGAAATAATTGGATCGAGATCCAATTATTCAACAGGATCCAATTAATCAACAGGATCAATCAGAGATCCGATTAATCAACAGGATCGAGATCCAAAACACACTGCTTATGTTGTAAAATTATGGTTGCTCTACAATGTTCTAAAACAACTGCATTCTCCTCCCCAATCACCAGACTTTAACCCAATAGAGAATGTGTGGGATTATCTATCTATCTATCTATCTATCTATCTATATATACATATATATATATATATATATATGTATATATATATATATATATATATATATATATATATATATATATATATATATATATATATATAGTATAAAATACTTATTATTGTAGCAATAACAATAAACAATTAAAAGAGAATAAACAATTAAAATATTGCAACATTATTGTGCTTCTTTTTTTTTAAATCAATAACAATTGAATAGAAAATTAAAATTTTTTTTTTAAATAGATCTTGAAGATAAAACATATAAGCTAGAGAATCTAAAAACGTATTTTATTGCAAAATTATAAAAAAAATATTTTTATTATACTTGTATTTATCCACTTTTTCTTACTTTTGACAACCAAAAAATTAAAAAATTATTAAGAAAAATTTAGCAATAGAACTTTTAAAATAAGAAAGTTATTTAAATGTGCTTGATTTCTTAGAAAAAACAATGTATAAAACAAAAAAACAAAATTTTAAGAACAAAAAATTTAAATTTTTAAAATATATTATATTTAAAAGTTTATAACATAAAATCTACTATGACATAAAAACAAAAAAATTATTCTATCATGACACACTCATTGTTTGTCAATCCTTAAAAACATTATTTGCAAATGGAATAATAATGTACTCATTGCCATCAATAAAAGAAATACATTTATTAATGATCTTCACACCAGTTACAATGATGTTAGACAGAACATACCTACCTATACCAATTGAACTAGAAGGATAAGGATGAATATATAAATCTGATTTAAATATTAATAAGGATCCAGAAGCAATATGGTTGTCACTAATAGAAGTTATAATAAGTGGAACTATATTCAATTGATACACAACAAGAGCAGTATTATTAGGATATTTATTGGAGAAGACAAAACTTCTTTTTGGTATATTGAAATATGAACTTCTAATAGTCAAAACAGAGTTAATGCACTGTTCAAATACATAAGTTCCAGTTTTTACACGTTGTTTTATTAAATACAAATAATTTTCAAAAGGAAAAGCAGAAAACTTATCTAATGGTCCTAGTTGCTGCACAAATTCTGGTAAATGTAATAGCATATGTGCATTGAAGGTATAAGGGTAATTCCATGTAAAAGTGGGACAAAAAATTGAAATTTTTCAGTCACCCATTCAGATTTCTTTCAAATTTGAACCAGTGCTACCTATCAATATAACATAAAAAAAAAAGTAAAATTTGAGCTCCCAAATCCAAACCATTCAAAAGTTATGACATTTTAAAATTCAGCCTAAAACGTTCTATTTTTTTCCACTTCCGCCATTATGAACTTTGTAGTAGTACTTCTAATTGAATAATTTAAGATCTAGTGGAAAAATGTGGCTAAAAATTGGTACCTAACCATTTTTGAGGGTGCTGACTTCAAAAATGTAGATAAAATAGTGAAATTTAAATTTTTTGATAGTTATTTTTTTATTTTAAAATGGCCAGTCAAATTTTTTGTTCTGTAATCATGGGTTGCGCTTTCATTAATTCCCGAAGTTGCCCAAGTCTCATGGATTCGATTTTTTTTTTCAAAAGAAGTAGGTGCTCCTAGGCTATCTTTATAAAAAAGATGGTTTTGGTTTCTTAAAGCATAATAAAGGTATGTCATTTTGAAATTTCAAAAAAAAAAATCTTTATTCGGCCGCTATTCTCTATTATAGATTTTATAGCGATACTTTTTGTGTGAATGATTTAAGTTCTAGTAGAGATATATGACTGAAAATTGATACCTGACCATTTTTAAAGGTCTGGAATACAAAGATGAAGAGATATTAACCCAATTTCTAATATTTTAAAATAATTTTTGAATTTTAAAATGGTAGAATATTACTTAACCATAAAACGGGGTAACATTTTCACAAATTGACTCTCATGGGTTCAATTGTGGTGTGTAAAAACAGTTTTTTATGGTTGATTTTGATATAGACATAAAATTTTGTGAAGTAAATTATCATTAAAAATATAGTTTTGCAACGCCTGCTGTGATGTGTAAAAATAGGTTTGGGACGTCAGCTATGTGTCTAAATATAGTTTTGAAACAACAGCTAATAATAACAAACTTCAATAAAAAAACACTATTTTAACTTTAGATTAAGTAATTATTAAATCTTATTTGGTAATTCAGTTTCTTAGTCATGGCAAACAGTCAAAAGTGCTCTATTGGAATCAACATAGAAAGTGAATGTCATCTCACAACATATACATCGTTGGTTGGGATCGAACTTTTTGAAGATATTCTTGAATATGAAAGAGAAATATTAACGTGGAGGACTGGGCTCTCAATAATAAATATCAAACCAACAACTTGTCTCCATCATAAACATGTTTATTTGAAGCGTTATACAACTAAATTAACACGGTGCTGCAATCCATTTAATACTCATAACAAAACTATAAAAGGTATTTATAGTAATCATGAATTTATAGTAAAACTTTTAGTTTTGTAGAAATGTTTTAAAATACAATAATGAAATTCTTGGCAGCAAAATTTTATTTTTAACCTTTTAGCCGACTTCTGAAAGTGCACAATTAAATGCCATACAACTTTAAACTTTTGAAGGTTTTATTAAAATTTGTATACATATTAAAAGAGTTCATCTTTTTTTTAAGTAGTCTTCATGAAATCAACTTGGATACAGCAAAGTACCTATGCAGTAAAGGCAAATTCGTAGTTCCAGGTGAAAAACTTTGTCCACAATGCAGGCATAAATTGGCAACGAGTGAAGAATCAGAAGAGAACGAGTTGGAGATGAAATTAAGGGAAGATAATATGGAAAAAGAAATTATACTGGAATCAACAAGATCGTTGCTCAACAGTACTTTATGCGAACTTGAAGTGTCTCCTTTAAAAGTTCATTTACCCAAAACCTCTAACAAGCCTTCACTTGGAAAGAGAAAGATAAAGCAAGTTGAAGAAGCAGTTATTAAGAAGCTTGCAACTGATCTGGATATTACCGAATCCGAACTTGTTGCACCAAAAAATAAAGTTCTAAAGAAAATTCAAACCAAAGCTGGCGATCTAGATTTCCTTGTAGAATGCATGAAAGAAAAACTTAAGGTTTCTAACAGGAGACAGCAACTTCAAATTTTGAGGTTAACCCCAAAATCTTGGTCTATCAGAAAAGCAGCAAATGAGTTTTCAGTTTCTAAAACCAAAAAACAAAATTCAAAATTCAAAGTGTTTACGCGACCAAAAAGGCATCATAGCATACCCTGATGTGGTTAAACGGCATCGAAACAGTAAAGATGTTATAGAACTTGTAAAGCTTTTTTACTGTGACGATGAGTACTCAAGGCAAATGCCAGGTAAAAAAGACTGTGTAAGTGTTGGGTGAAAAAAATACATGTCAAAAAAATTGATTTTGTGTAACTTAAAGGAGCTCTATGTGGCATATAAGAAAAAGTACCCAGGTCATAAAATTGGATTTTCTAAATTTTGCAGTCTTCGGCCTAAATGGTGCATCCTTGCTGGTCCAAAAGGTACACATTCTGTTTGTGTGTGTACAATACACCAAAATGTTAAATTAATGTTGAGTGCTATAGGCCTTGAAACATCTTACCATGAAATTATTGAAAAGATTGTCTGCAGCAGAAAATCTAAAGTTTGCATGATTCACCGATGCAATAGTTGTCCTGGCATACAAGCTGCCCAAAATTATTTCCAGCAGTATCTCGCACAAAATGATGATCCAAAAGAGCAATATGACAGTGATGAAAATGAACAGTCAGTGGATTTCAAACAGTGGACAACGACAGATAGAACTGAATTATTAACAATAAAACTTCCATTAAAAGAATTCATAGAGCTCCTGTGTGAAAAACTTGATAATATTACTTCTCATTCATTTATAACAAAATCACAATCTAGCTATCTAAATTATCTCAAAGAAACAATTAGTATTGATGAGTACAAGACGAGATTCAGAGTAACCATTGGAGCAAGAGTCAATGTTCCCTTCATCCAGTTGTCATCTACTACAATAAAGTGAAATTGGAAATATCTTCTTTTTGTGTAATTTCAGATGATTTAAGTCATGATGTTGGATTTATCAATGAGGTTATGCATAAAACCATTAATCATATTAAAACCCATCTTGTCCCACAATTTAAAAAATTCATTATTTTTCTGATGGCTGTGCAGGGCAGTATAAAAACTGCAAACATTTTTACAATTTATGTCACCACGCTCAAGATTTTTCTGTTTGTTGCATCTGAAATTTCTTTGCAAGCCATGATAAATCTCCATGTGATAGAATAGGTGGCACTGTTAAAAGGCTTGTTGCAACAGCTAGCTTGCAGAGTCCAACCACAGGTCATATATTGTCTTCTCAAGCAATGTTTGAATACTGTCAAAAGTCAATCAGTGGGATTACGTTTGTGTATATCTCTGCTGAAGAAATGGAGCTAGTAAGAAACAAAATTACTGATAGACTTTTAATAGCAACCACTATTCCTGGGACAAGAAATTTCCATCATTTTATACCATCTTCTCATTCAATTATAAAAAGGAAAAGGGTATCCGATGATGATGATTTTGCTCTAACATTTGACTTCCTCAAAAAACAAAAATATGAAATTATTAAAATTGACAATGGTTTGATGCCACAATACCTATTTTGCAAATACGACAATTTTTACTGGCTTGGTATGGTTTCTAAAGTTGATAAAGAGAATGATGATTTTATGGTTAAATTTATGCATCCACATTAGCGGTCACATTTATGCATCCACATTATCGGTCACCACAAGTCGGTCGTACTACTGGCCAAAGCGGAATGATAATTGCTGGGTGCCAAGAATGAATGTTATTTGTCTTGTTAAAACACCTTCAACATCTTCTGGGCGTCAGTACCAAATCTCAAAAGAAAATGAAACTTTGTTTGAACAAGTTTTATCTTTTCAGTGAAAGTTATTTAATTTTTTACTTTCATTGTTTAAATAATATGAATTTCAATTTTAGTAATATTTGGTTATTCCTTTTCATTTTTATTTTTGAGCTTTTTTCAATAAAGCAGGTTTTTAATATTTTTCAAAAAAGTTTGCATTTTAGTTTCTTATTTTCTAACTCAACATTTGAGCATGTAACCTAAAATTTGAGCATGCAACCAATATTTTGAAATAGTATATAATTATTAGAATAATAATAATAAAAAAAATTGTTTAATGTGTTGTATAGTAAATTATATTTCTATGAATACTTTTGAAAAAATAGATAAATATGCCAGTTATGCAAAGCAATATAATTTTATATTTACTTTCACCTAAACTTTAATAAAACCTCTTATTTCACAATGAGAGTAAGGCTACTCCAGAAATAAGTGAAATGCAAGTTATGATTAAAAAAAAAAATGGACTGTTGACATATTAAAATTCAAAAATTATTTTAAAATATTAAGAATTGGGTTAATTTCTCTTCATCTTTGTATTTAACATCTTTAAAAATGGTCAGATACCAATTTGCAGTCATATTTCTCTACAAAAACTTAAATTATTCACACAAAAAGTATCGCTATAAAATCTATAATAGAGAATAGATGCCAAATAAAGAAATTTATTGTCTAAATTTCAAAATAAAGTATCTTTTCTATGCTTTAAGAAACCAAAAACTTCTTTTTTATAAAAATAGCCTAGGATCACCTTCTTCATTTGAAAAAAAAAATCGAATCAATGAGACTTGGGCAACTACGGGAATTAATAAAAGCACAACCCAATTTGACTGGCCATTTTAAAATAAAAAATAACTATCAAAAAATTTAAATTTCACTATTTTATCTACATTTTTGAAGTCAGCACCCTCAAAAATGGTCAGGTACAAATTTTTAGCCTCATTCTTCCACTAGATCTTAAATTATTTAATTATAAGTACAACTACAAAATCTATAATGGTGGAATTTCTAAAAAAATAAATGTTTTAGGCTAAATTTCAAAACATTATAACTTTTGAACCGTTTGGATATGGGAGCTCAAATTTTGCATTTTTTCATGTTTCCTTAATAGGTACCACTGGTAAAAATTTAAAGAGAATCCAAGGGGTGACTGAAATGACTGTCTCACTTTTACATGAAATTACCCATAAACACTTTCAGTAAAAAGTTCCTTTAAATCATTGAGAAAATACTGTATACAAGAAGTAGCATTGTCATAATAATGTTTGTGTGATGTTCCAATAAACACATACATAGCAAAATGTAAATACAAAAAATGATTATAATAGTTTAAAGGAATGATACCTTTAAAAAGAAGAGAGCCTGTATACAGTAAAATTGTTCGAAACTCTGTGGCTTTAAAACAATTTATATTACGAAAAGATCTTATTTTCGTATGAAATTCAAATGGCAAAGCTCCAGACCACAATTTAACTCTTTGTTCTAACAGTTCTTTTAGATTTTCACTTACCCGACAGTTTAACCGGCCATATTTGTTTGAAAAATATGATATTACAAGTCTCCTCATAACACCTAGGCAAACAGTGTGCATATATTCAGAGGGAAAATCACAACTTAAATTTGCAACTTCAGCTAAAGGAGATAAAAATAATTGATTCGATTCAGATAGTGATTTATAATTACAGTCAGTACGCGAAGGATATGTAAAACCAAAAGGAAAAATTACTTTCTTAGTAGCATACACACCTGGAATCCTGCAGTATGGACAAGCATTATACTCTGAGTGACTTTTTACACACTGTCAGAATGATCTTGCTGGCGCATCACATATAATCAAAACATTGGTTATTTTAAAAAAAAATCCAGATACATAAACATAGGATTTAAACAAAACTAACTCTTTGTGTAATTGTTCAATAAACCCAGAAAAATTTGGCTTGCATAAACCAGCATGAACAGCAATAGGAAGAGGTTTATTAAAACCTTCCTTTCTCATAATGAATAAAATTGGCAATATATGTACCGGTGAGTTTTTAAATATTGGAATACCATCAATTCCAATTTTAATTTTAAGATCTACATATTGCGTTTTGAATACCACTAGACTATTTTTAATACAGTAAAATAAATTTTCAAAAATCGATAAGTTACCAAAATTTCCACCGCAGTTATGAGTATTCTTTAACACCTGGACCTTCTTTGCAACTTGAGGTTTTTTAAAAAGATAAATGGAAACAGGAACATTGACTCCTTCCTCAGTTAAAATGGTAAGCAAACAAAGTATTGCACCATTGCTGAGTTTATAAAGTAAACAGAAATATAATAGTTTAGTATGCAGGGACGAGAAATTACTCTTGTATTCCTTGTTACTTTCATGGTTCTCCTCCAATGGAACTTCAACTGAAAAAAAATAGTTCATTTGCTAATCATCTTAGCAATTTATAAAACGTATAAATTGACTGACTGCACTTGATAAAATTACTGAAAAAAATCAATACAGTGTGTGCGTTTACTGAGTGATATTGTCAAACACTATGCATAGTGTTCGACCGAAACCGAAATTTGAGCCGAAACCGAAAGTACCAAAATTTTGGTTCAGTGAAGCCGTAGCTGAAACCGAAACCGAAATTTCGGCCGAAATTTGAAAATGAATGTTTAAAATCCCTGAACCTTTTATGATCACCGAATTAAAGCAAAAAATTTTTTACATATATGTAGCCAATCACCATGTAACATAGTTTGATAAAAACTCTAATATGTCAAGACATTTCAATAATTAAAGGTAATAATTGAAGTATTTTCTCTGCGAAATACATATTTTTTCATGTTTTCTGGCAAAAGTCTGTTTCTTTCATTTAAAAGAATTTCTCCAGCAGTTAAAAACAACCTTTTAACTTCGGCAGATGTTGGTGGAGGTCTAAGGAATCTCTTTGCTACTTTTGCCAAATCAAATATTGCTTTTAATGTTGTTTTCTAATATAAATCTATGAAACTTTTTTTTTTTTGTTATTTAGGTGCCCAAAGAAGACCTATAGGTCTTGTCACAGAGCACCACGGAAGTGCATTTAACCAGGAAGTTCACGCCTCCTTCATTACCGTGACGCAAAAATATATCCAAAGCTCGTTTTGAGCCTGAATCTCCTGCTTAAAAGGCAAGCGCTCTAACCACTGCGCCACGGTCGCACAAGAAAATGCAGACCTTCTTTGAAGTTTGAATCAATTTTTGAGATATATAGGACTGCCGGTAGTTGTATTGCTTTTTCAGTTAAGAGATTTTTTAGAGTAAACCACTTCTTAAATGTGATGAAAGTCCGCTAAGTGATTGAAGTTTTGGATTGTGCAATCCACGAGATATTTTCAAATTGCAAGTTCCGTATTTGAAATCACTAACTGTCACCGTAAAATGATTCCATAAAACAGTTTTTTATCGATTATTTTCCATTGTAAAATTTAGCACTGAGAAACTTTTGATGAAACTATTGGTTTGGGTTGCTTTACTTAAATGTTAATTCATTTTAAGAATGATTTGATAATAGTAACTTAAAACTATTATGTAACGTAATTTCAATTAAAATTTTTACAATTGTTATAATTAAAAATTGATTTACTAACAAACGATTACAATTAGGAAACTGTCATGATCCCACTCTATATTAAAACTAAAAAAAATCTTTTAAAAGTTTCGGTTTATTTCGGTTACGGTTTGAACCGAAATTTCGGCCGAAACAGTAAAAGTAAAAAAATTGTTAAAGCAGAAATTTCGGTTTCGGTTTCGGCCAAAACTTCGGCGGAAATTTCGGCAGAAGCCGAAAGTTTCCGTTCACTAACTATGCACACATTGTGCAAAAATTGCAACAAACAATTGATCTGTTTAAATTAAGAAATTACTTTCATTATTTTCATCCTCAGTTGAATCACATATTCCAGTCACCTTATCAAAAATAGAAGATAAACTTTCATCATCATAGTCATCTTTGCCAGTTGTGATATTTTCTTCTTCTGCTACAGTTTCAAACTGCGTTAAATAATTGTCAGTTTCTCCTAAAATAAATATGTAAAACATAAAATATTTCAAACTTGATAATTTAAAATTCGAATTTTAAATAATAAAGAATTAAAATAATAAAGAATTTTAAATACAGTAATAATAAATTAGCAGAATATTCTGCTATGTAGAATATCTTTCTAATCTCTGTTAAAAGATAATCTTTTAATAGAGATTAAAAAAAAAACATACTATAAAGACTTTAAAAGATTTCCTTTATATGATTATGAAGATTAAAAAATTATACACTGGATATAGAAAAACATTTTATTGTTAATTTTTGAAAACCAATAGTATTATTTAAAACACGATATTAGATATATTAAAATTGTAATCATATAATAACTACAAATATATGACTTAATTGTGGTCTTTTAGCGTATTTGTTTCCAAAGAAGTTCAAAAAACCATGCTTTCAAAATCTTACCTAATCATTCCGTAAAATATTTTTTTCCGAGTTTTAAAATTACAGAAAGTTCTAGTCGACTTATAGGTAAGGGCTAGCCCTGACTTTGCACTAACCGATCCCTTTTTGGAATCTGCCCTAAACACACCCTAACGTTTAAGAATTACTAAATATACACTATATTAAGGCAAAAAATTATATAAAGTATTATTTATGTGTTTTGTTGAAAAAAATCTAATAAAAAAAATAACCCTTAACACACCCTTAACCGTTAAGGGACCCGTAAGGGTCCCTTAAGTCATTTTAAGGCGGGTAACGACTTCAATTTAGGATATTTTTTTATTAACAACGTGATTATTAAAGCTGTTTTATCATTTGCTTTATTATTTTTATTGATTCTGATATTAAGGAATTATTTATAGGAGCTTACACCTTAAGTTTCTTGTTTTTTAGCCTTATTTTGCATAATTTTTTAATTTTTATGTAAATTACATTTTCGTTTTATATCATTTAATCATTTTTATTTACATCTTTTTGCATACTTTTTTTAATTTCAGATCCCAAAATGAAACGTGTTCAGTTAAGTAGTGCACAAAAGAGAAAACAAGCTAAAGAAAAAGAGCACACTATTTCGGTTGTGAAAGCTACGAGCAGAAAATTAACAAGTTATTTAGTTTAAGATCAGCAACAGGCAAAAAAGGATTTTACTAACACTATCGGCCCTCTTGATAAGTCTACCATAGGCTGTTCTGCAAATCCATACACTGCAGTAGAGCTTGATAATGAAATTTGTTGTAAGTATAACCCTCTTCAATCTGCTGAAGATGATGATAAAGATGCAGATGATAAAGATGAAAATGATAAAATTAATCAAGCAATAGATCCAGGGCTGTAGATTGACTTTTCCGCTTATGATGTGGCTTACTGGGTTGACTGGGACCTACTAACTGTCAGCATCATTTTGGTCCCTTTGATGAATCTTGCCGTATTTATGCTGGAGGAAAAATAACAAGATAATGTTTCCAAAAACTTTTCTATGGCACAAAAGCGAATGGTGAGCAGTACAGGAGAGAGTGGTTACTGTATTCACCATCCACGGGATCTGTGTACTGGTTTGTTTGTAAACTTTTTGCATCTACAGGTTCCACAAATTTTGCTGATAAAAATGGGTTCAGTGACTGGAAAAATAACATTTATGTTGATAATCACGAACAAAGCGCTACTCATAAAAACTGCATGTTAGTATACCTAACTCGTCGGCTCCGGTGTACTACAAAAGCTAGAAGAGCAAATAAATGAAGAGTATAGCTACTGGTAACATGTTTTGAGGCGAGCGAGAGCGGTTATTTGCACTATAGCTGGTCTGGCTTTCAGAGGAACAAATGAAAAATTTGGATCTTTTTAAAATGGAAATTATTTAGGGATGCTAGAGTTGGTCAGTCAGTTTGATCCATTTTTAGCATCAGACATTGCGAAATATGGAAATTCTGGAAAGGGAATCCCTTCTTATTTATCCAAAACTATATATGAAGAACTGATCGAAATTATGTCCAAAAAAGTCCGTGAAGTAATTGTAGATAAAGTAAAGGCTTCCGGTTATTTCAGCTTGTCAGTAGACTCAGCACCCAATATTTCACATATAGATCAGTTAAGCGTTGTTCTTCGATATGTAGCAGATGCCCATTGAACGCTTTTTGACTTTCTTGGAGTTGCAAAATCACACTGGTGAAGGTACGGCTAAGCAAATACTGCAGTAGTTACGTGAAGTTTGCAATATTGATCTTTCGAAATGCAGAGGTTAACCCTACGATAATGCAGCTAATATGTCCGGGTGCTACCAGGGCATGCAAAAAAAAATTCTAGAGGAAAATGAGTTTGCTATATACATACCCTGTGCTGCCCATTCACTAAATCTTGTAGGCAGAAGTGCCGTTGACTCCTGTTTAGAGGCAGTAAACTTCTTCCATACAGTGCAACTGATCTATACTTTTTTCTCAGCTTCAATCAGCAGATGGAAGATTCTGAAAGGATGCCTTGTGAATGAAACGCTGGTAAAGTCTCTTTCCGATACCAGATGGGATGCACATGCTGTTGCAACTGAAGCTCTCCTAAAGTCTCATCCTCAGATTTTAAAAGCATTAGAATGTATACAAGAAGATCAGTCACAGAAAAGAGACACCAGAAGATAAGCAGAAAACATTGCAAAGAAGATGCAAAAATTAGAATTTGCTTTCATGCTTGTTTTTTGGAAAGAGATATTACAGCATTTTTAAAGGGTAAGTCAGGCTCTCCAAAAAGAGCATGTGAACTTAAAAACGTGTGCTAATTTGTATTCTTTACTAGCAGATCACTTGCATAAATCTTGAAATGAATTTGAAAGATTTGAAGAAGCTGCAAAAATAATGACACCAGGTGTAGATTATAAGTCAACTTTGACCCGTAATCGTAAACGAAAGACAGTGTTCAATGATGGTGATGCCCCTGAAGTATCTCTGAATGCCAGAGGCAAATTTCTTATATCTGCATTCTACGCCATTGTTGACAAACTTGAGGCAGAAATGAGTAGACGAAGACGAGCATATAATGATGTGGCAGTTTGCTTTTCTTGTTTGGTCGATGGATCATTATCACAAACATCTCAGTGTTGTAAAGTACTAATAAATGCTTATCCTAAAGATCGAACAATAATTTATATACTGAACTACAACAGTTTCATTCATATATTTGACACAAGTTTCCAGCTGCATCAAAATCGGAAAACAACACGTTCAATCATGGAGAATTATACCAAGTAATAGTTAGAGACAATGCTGAGTGTGCCTTTCCAAATGTTGAAATCGCCTTCCGCATATTTTTAACATTAATGGTTACTAACTGTTCAACTGAGCGTTCTTTTTCTCAGTTGAAACGTAGAAAAAATCCAAATAGATAAACAATGAAACAAGAAAGGCTCAATTCCTTATCTCTGCTTATGATTGAGGCAGATATGTTGCGCAAAATTAACTTTGACGATATACTCAAAGACTTTGGTAGATGTAAATCTAGAAAAAAAAACTTTAAAATGTAAATGACAATATCTTTTTGATTTTTTCATCTAATAAAAAATACAGTTTGTCTATTATTATTTCAAAATTTATTAACTATTAATTTTAATACAGAAATACTTTATTGTAGATTTTATATTAGTGATCGTAGTATAAACTACAAACATATTTGTTAACAACTGTTTTCTTTGCATAATATTGAACATACCAGCGGTCACAGTCAGCAAAAAATCAGGGGCCCCGGGCAGAAGGGGTACCAATGTGGGTTTGCGCCTTGGGCACTAAAAAGGCTTAATCCGGCCCTGGGTATGTAATATGCATGATACATACTATATACTACAAGTGAGTAGTGTGTGCAAATTTTTTTTTCAAACATCAGTAAAATACGCAACTGCTAATACTTAAATCAAAATCTTTATTTGATTTTTTTTTTATTTAAACTTAAAATTATTTGTCAAACAGTTTTGTATTTTGTGTTTCAATATATCTAAATTTTTAATTCTAAAATTTCATTGTTTTTTCATAGTCACTAAAGAAATCTACGTGGATTAAGTGTAATTGGATTGCGAAATTAAAACATAATATATTTTGTAAAATATTGTTTCAAAATAATGTTGTTCATTAAATATTTTATTATGTAGATCTATCCTCAGAAATGCTTTTTACAAGATGCTATCAGAACTCGTCGCGTTGGTTTGACAAGGTTTTCACTGAAGTTTTTTCATTAGGAGAATTTAGGAAAAAATCTTCTATTTTTTTTAATGTTTAATTAAAATTTTTTATATTATTGTTTTTTGATTTGTTTGTGTATTCTTTTTTTGATTAATGCATAAAAACACGTAAATGAATAAAAAATAACCATTTAAATATTTTTATTTAGACATTAAAAAAAGAAAGATTTATTTGCTATTCTCCTAACATTAAAAAAATCAGAACCCGTCAAACCAACGCGACGAACTTATAAAATAAAACAGAAATACCAAACTACCCCTTTGCTGCAATCCATTTAAAAACGATATCCCCAAATAAACTCGGGGTTTTTCACTAATAGAAAATATGAAATGACCATAAAGTTATAACATAAAACGATAAAGAAATTAAAATAAATACTTTAAAATCAAAAAAACATAAAAAAACAAAACAAAAAATATTATAGCAAAGTAATAACATATCCTGTTGAGGGAATACCCATTTAGAGAAATAAAAACGCATTATTTAGGGAAGCCAAACATTTTTAAAACACCAGAGCTCTGGATAATAGATTAAAGCTCTGAATCCTTAACATATCCCATATGTTGAAAATTGTCAGGATTTAGCCAAAGGATGGTAATAAAAAAAAAATGTTTAATATAAATGTAATATTTTATAAGCATAAAGATTCTTCTGAAAAGGGGTTTCCTTATCTGGAAAATAAATAAAATCTTTAGATTGTAGAAATATAATGGACATTGAAGAATTGTTAAATGTACTAGGTTCTGATAAAAGAATTTCAAGCACTAGACAACAGTATAGCGAACAATAATCCAAGAAGGCCTAAATAATAAGACTCAAAAATATGGTTGATTTATTAATACAGGAATGTCAACATAAGGGCGGTAGTTATTTGCACTAAATAACTGAGTTTTGTTAAAATTCACAAGGCACTGCAAGCCCCATAATGTTGCAAAAGTAGAATCAAATTCAAGATTGGCTGCCTATTCTAAGGGGTTTAAAAGAAAAGGTTTTTCGTCAAGACAGGAGTATATAGTTGAGTCTTCAGTCAATAGAGCCAATTGAGATCTAAGATTGTCAGGAAGATCATTTATGCTCTGTAAAAAAGGCTATTTACCCCAAAATTTTCTCAATCTTTTTATCAATAAAATTGAAATAAAAAAACTTTTTATTACAAAATTTTTATGAATGTTTCTCAACAAGAACATTACATGGAAACCACATTTGACTATATCTTTTCAAATTTAAAAGGAACGGAGTATATATTTATTTATGGAGACAAATAAACTAGTACTTACGAACTCAAACGTTTATAACGTTTTATGCTTTACATATATGTGGAAAAACAATTTAACATTACTCATCTTTAAAGACCTTTAAACCTAATTAATCAATATATTCTTAAAAATAACAAATTTGCGTATGAACCAATTTGCAGAACAAAGTTTAACAGATTTTGCATTATATTTTGTGCACTATATCTCCGAAATAAAAATGTTATATCTATTTTAAATACATTCAATACTTTTCTAATCTTTAAAATCAAACTTAAAAGTTTTATTCTATCTATTGATGATATATTTAAATACTTTTTATAATTATTGCTTATTTGTTATTTTAATTGTAAGGCTTTTATTGCACTTTCTCTTTCTTATTATAAAACGATACCTAACCTTGACAAAGTAAATGCAGTATACTGTATTTACTTTGTATATATATTTACATATTGTAATTGTGTGATATTTGCGCTTTTATAGGTTCTAATAATAAATGTAACTTTTTTTTTCATATATAACATTTGGAATTTTTTTTAGATTTAGAGGTGAGTTGCCATAATTGGAACAGCGCCTTAATTGGAACACTTCCATTTATTTTTGAAAAAAAAGTGAATTATGGCCATATTTTGCATTTTTTTAGTAAAACGGCTTATTTCTACGTTTTGACACATTTTGAAAGTTATTCCTCACAAAATGCATGTGTACTATTGGTTTAAAGTTTTTTTGCGTCATTTTTTTTTGGTAATCTAATTTTGTGATAAATATGTTAATTGCGCTGGGTAAACTATACTGCTCTAAGTAATAGGGGTTTTTTGTGTTTAATTCAATGGGATTTAAAATGCATGATGTATGATGTTGCAGTGATATAACAAAATAATCCAAAGTTTCCTTGACTGGAAATAAAAAGTTTTCCATACTTAATTCGCATTAAATTCAAAGAGTTTTAGAAATAGTTCAAGCTTAATTTACTTAATAGCAACCATTAACCTTAATTAAGTCATCAAAACATAAAATATTTGTTTAAAAACAATAAGTATTTGTTTGAATACTATAGAAAAAAACTTTACGAATACAAAACAAAAACCAAAAATTTTTAAGTGTTTCAAAAGTAAATTTAATCAAAAGGTTGATATTAAATAATACTATTGAGTGCAGCTTTGGCATGATCCAACTTTTGTCTACCATTCGATTTCGCTGGTACTCATGAGTAAAAAGAAACATTCTCGCCTTTTCTCTTCTGAATGTACTTTGTTAATAAGTTGTTGAACTAATTTGACTGTTCTTTCTGAACAATCACTCACAACATCAAGGTTTATGATGGTTGTTCAAATTCTCAATAGAAATCATTTAAAATATCATACTCTGGAGGAAGCTTTATCCATTAAACCTCAGCTTTTCCATGATCAAGCATAGACCTCTCTGTAACTAGTGGAACTAAACTGGGAGGCTCATCCTGTAAAAAGTTTAAGATCATCAGAGTGTCTTTACCCAACACCAGTCTTTCTAAAGAATATAGGGGTTCTTTTAGACCAAATAGTCTCTTAGCCTTGTTGCCGCGTTCTTTAAATTTCTGATCTGCAATTGCTATAATGACTAAATATGGGTCAAGGTACCAAGCATGTTGCATTATGGATATGGAAACAGCTTGAGCCCCAGCTTTATTCGATTTCTTAAACCTTTTCATCTGCCAGTGTGCTTATATATCCTAATAGTTAAGGCTTAGATTTATCAATGTTTAATTTAAAAATAAAGAATATACCTATTTTATGTATTTATTTAAAATTATACCTTTATTTTAAAACAATTATTTAGACAGTGTACCTGCGTTGGTGCAGCTAAACTTAGCTCCGCTCTAAGAAACCAGTCAGTAACCAAAAATTGGAAAGGAACTTTGTCATTTCAGTGGTTTCATCCCTGTTCTCTTCATCAATTTCAGAGATTTTTAATAAATAAACTTTTACCCATAATTCTGGCATGATGAACAGCTCCAGAGTGTGAAGTTAAAATCTCTCGATGTGTGACAGTATCATCAATATAAGTTCAGCCAATTTCTGATCTTTACGAAATTTTCCATACAAAGTTTTTTCCTAAGTTATAATAACTTAAGTAACTTACTACAAAATTATAAAACTGGAAAGTTATAAATAAAGTACTACTTTACAATACTATTTTTTTGGAAAAAGTAAGAGATAATCAGATTTAATTGAATTAACTTATAAAGGTTATATTACTCACCATCTTAAAAACTTTAGTGCCCATTATGTAACTACAAAACTGAATAAAACTTAGTCTTTGTTCATTAATCCAGGAATCAGTAGGAGTTGATAATCTTTTTAAATCTTGATTTTCAGTATCTAGATCATTCCAATGGTTCTTAAGAACTTTAAATAATTTATTTTCTGGTCCTGAAATATGACCGCTTGGATAAAGCTCCGAAAAATGGGTAACATGACGCTCAAAAACATAGCGCCGACATGCAGTTAATAACATAGGGCGCTGTAAGTGCACAATGATTCTGCTACAAGGTTCTTTTGCTTTACATGTGTTAGCGCTAGTGGTATCAAAGCAAAGACACCGAAATTTATTCTCTAAGGCAAAGTTAGAAATAAGTTCTTCCATTTTGGTGTTCTCCAGAACCTGAGTCAATTCCTGGAATTTTAGGTTTTCAGTTCTCAATTGCTGGAATTTTAGTTTGAAATAAGTTCTTCTTTTTGGTGTTCTCCAGAACACCAAAAAGAAGAACTTATTTTAAACTAAAATTTTTAGAATTTTAGGTAACTCGGTTTGTCCTTTAATTCTAGCAAGAACAGCTAACCTATATTTTAAAAACTGTTTTCCTTCAGTAATTTCTTTCACAATTTTTCCATCAAAGTGAACTATAATTAGAGAATTATATGGTCTCTGATTGTAATTTGCACCCATTAACACAACGTTCTCTGCTGCTCTGTATGATAAGGAGTTAGAGCATACAAACATCCATCCATCCATATCAACATGCATCCATCCAGAATTGACAATAATGCTGCAAATAATATTGCTGTATGTTGATGTAGAGTTACACCCTCTCCAACTACCTTCTAAGCCTTATGGTAAGCCTCCTTCCTTACCGTAACGCAAATATATGTCCAGAGTTGTAATTACTTCAAATCCACCACATGTACATGGAAATACAAGTTTAGGTATTATGCCGCAATGTAACTTACTGGTAGGACAATTTGGCGAGAATGATACACTTTTGTTTGGACATTCTACAATAAAACCCAGTTTAACTTCACGTTTAAATTTTTTCGGAAAGTTTTAGTGTTGAAGAATTTCTCGTGTAGTCGCAGATTTGTTGTTGGGAATAGTAGAATTTATTTTTCTCACTTAAAAAATAACATCAACTCTTTCAATTTTCTTTTTGGGTGGCATCATATAAATTATAATTATTTTATGCTAATCTAAAATTAAATGTTTACATAAAAGTGTGTTAGATAAAAAAATTATGTAAGATTAAATTTTAATTTTAAAAATAATTTTTTTTTTTAATTTAAAACCTTTTTTTTTTCAAATCAAAAATTGTTCAGCAAAAAAAGTTTGTTTTCAAATATAAAATTGTACACAAAAATTGAAATGTAAGATATTTTGAAAATACCCACTAAAAATCCGCTTTTTGTTGAAAAAAACAAATACTTTGAATGTTTGTTTATGAAAAGAGCCCCTTAAACTTAAGTTGTAAAACTCATTACCTGATTATTGGATTTTTTTTTTAATTTGGCTGAAATTTAATGATCCCACTAGCGGGGTAAATTTTTCGTAAAAATTGACCCTTTTGCCCTCTGCGGGGACCTTTCCAATGATCAAAAAAATTTTTTTAAATATTTTAAGTACTAATTTGGGGTCAGGGCAGATCATAAACTAGGGCTCTTTTCAAATTTTTGACATGACCTATTTTTGAATAACCCTAATATAAACACACATGCACATAACACACACACACACAAATATATATATATATATATATATATATATATATATATATATATATATATATATATATATATATATATATATATATATATATATATGTTTGTGAACAATAACAGAACTAAATTTTTTTTTTTCTTGCTCTCACGATTGACTTTTTTATACGTGAATAAAATATATATAGTCAAAGCATATATTTTATAACTTTAAATATTTTCTTTAAGCACTTTAAAAATAAATATGTTTTTTAACGATAAGAAAAAAAATATCATAAGTTTATGAAAGTTAACAAATATTTTACTTACTTAAAAAATATTTTAAATTTTTTTAATTATTTATTTTTTTAATTATTTATTTATTTAATTATTTATTTTTAATATAATAAAATTAATTTTTAAAATTAAGTTTGTCAAAGTGGAAAGTGTTCCAACTATTAACATAAAAGTTTTTGTTCAAGACTATTTAAACCACAAAAGCTTTGCAGAAGTTTTTTCTCGCTCCTTGATTCTCTATTTTTGTCTTCACACGATATAAGGCATGTATTGTAATCAATAGCTAGGTTATTTTAAAAAAATATGTATAGAATACATTTACCATACTCTTTTACATAAAGTCAATAAAGCAAGCATAAAAACTTGATGCAATAAAAATTATAGCATCTAAAGCTCTTGTTCGGACATAATACGTTGACAGAATCATGCTAGTTCTAAATAAAATAATTCAAATTACTAATAAATCGCCTTAACTACAATGAGGGTTTGATTGTTTTAGTTTGACGTCAAAGCGACTTTATCTATAGAAAATTTTTATCATATTCTTTTACATAAAGACAATAACAAACTAACCTTAAAAAAGTAAAATCATTTTCACATGATTATTAGCAACGGTACTTACTAAACATTTAATTGAAGTGTCATTTTTCGTATTATGAGTTTTTCACACTCGATGGTAAAAATCATTGTATTTTTAAAAATCAAACACTTTGTAATTTCGACAAATAAAAACATCTAAACAAATCAAGGTTTGTTTTTCAGATATTAAATACTTCATATATATTCATTTTTTAAAGTTGATAACGTATATTCTAATAAACTCAAATGTTAAAAAACTATTTGTATATAAATATATGTATATACACTAGTGGCCATAGGAATGGACACCCCTTCAAAATATATGAAAACTTCACTTTGGAGTGTTTTTTAAAAGAAAATAACCATATTTATGCGGTTTTCTATATTGATTATTATTTTTTGATGTGTTTAGATTTAAAAAAAAACGAACATTTTGATTAAAAGTCACAATTTTAATATAAAAATATAACAATTTAATGACAAAGTGGCAAACTATGGTAAATTTACGTTTTACAGCTTACAAAACATGTTATTAGAAAAATGGCTTATAAAAAAAAAACTTAATATTTTGTTGGATATCCATTATTTTTTATTACTGCAGCAATCCTACGAGGCATTGAGTCCACTAAATTGCCCATATCTTCAGTGCTGATTACGTGAAACCAGGACTTGATTATGGCCTCTATTGATTGTCGCTTGTTCCCAGGTTTTTCTTTCCTTACAAGTTTTTTCAGTTGAGATCACAGGTTTTCTATCGGATTCAGGTCCTGACTGTTCCAGGCCACTTTAAAACGTTTATCTTTTTGGCTTTAAACCAATTTTTGACAGTTTTTGCGGTGTGGCATATACACACAGGTTTCTGTTTTGCCCTCAAAAAAAACATCAATAAATTGGAGTAATTGGCTTCTAATATGTTTTCTTGGTATTTTTTGGCGTTTAAAATACCATCCACAATGCGGATACGACCCACAGCATCTCTGGTCATGCACCCCCACACCATTACACTTATGGGATGCTTTATTGTAACCAATGTGCACTCAGGTAAATGATCTACACCGAGCCTTCTTCTCACATAATTGATTCCATAACTTCCAAAAATGGAAATCTTGCTTTCATCACTCCAAATAACTCTTGCCAGTCTTCCTTTGTCCACTCCTTGTGTTCTTTTGCCCAAATCAAAGGGTTCTTTCGTTGTTTTTTGCTTAAATATGGTTTTTTTCTGGGTCTTCTTAATTTTTTCTATTGTTTAGCATATTTTTGATGGTATTGGTTGCCTTAAACCTTTCGCACACCTTCCTCACTCCAGATTTTGTTGCTCCGTTTCCCAACTTTTCGGCGATTTCCATGTACAAATAACCTTCTCCACGTAATGTAACAGCTTTGCATCGCTTTTTAGGTGACCGATATCCTTTCGCCATTGTAAATAAAAGTACAATTTTAAAAAACACACTAAATCTTCAAGAGCACTGTCGACTTTTCACCAACTATTGTTGAAACTGAACTAAATGACTACAAAACAATGATCTTGTATTTATAGCTTAAAGGATTTATGGATAAAAATGTTAATTAATAACGTAATTAACTATTAGTCATAACAATAAATAGACTAATTTTCACAAAAGCACAAAAATAATGAGACATTCACCTTTTACTAGAGAAACCCATTAGGAGAGCAATGACTCATTTTTGACACCAATTAACAATAATAATCCATAATTATGTTTAAAATTGATATAAATAATTAATATTTGCAATTTCCTATAAGCCAAATAATAGATGACGTGGTTTAAATATAAAAATAAATAATTGAATCCAGCAAATGTCAACTTTTCTATGAAAAATGGTAAAAATTACAGGGGTGTCCATTCCTATGGCCACTAGTGTACATATAAAGTTTTTTCTCAGATATAAAGTTTTTTTATACAAAATTGTTTGTGAAGATTAAAAACAGAAGATCTTTCGTTTTGTGTGGTTTAAAATGTAATTTTCTATTTCTATCTGTAAATAATCTTTGTTATTTTCAGATTTGATATAGTTTTTTTTTATTTTTCATTATTATTATATTTTTTCAATTAATTTTATAATATTTATCCATAGTTTATACTATTTTTTAGAACAACTGCTGTTCAAAACTTAATGAAACCAAATCAAGGAGATTGCAATAAAAGTAGTTCTTTGGAAGGTAATATTTTATATAAAATGATTTTACTATGATACTAGTAGTAGTAGTAGTAGTAGTAGTTGTAGTAGTAGTAGTAGTAGTAGTAGTTGTTGTAGTAGTAGTAGTAGCAGTAGTAGTAGTAGTAGTAGTAGTAGTAGTAGTAGTAGTAGTAGTAGTAGTAGTAGTAGTAGTAGTAATAGTAGTAGTAGTAGTAGCGGTGGTGGTGGTGGTTGTAGTAGTAGTAGTTGTTATTGTTATTGTAGTAACGTTTTTAATTCTTGTGAAAGCAATGGTTTTTAGTTTATGCGTTTCATGGTGATCAATACTGTTTTTTAACTGCTCAAATTTATGATTTAAAAACTAATAACGACTTTGATTAAATCAAAATGACGTAATAGTGGTAAACTCAACTATTTTAGGGTCATATATATATTAAAATAAAAATATTTTATATATATATATATATAAAAAAAACAGCAGAAAGAAAGAAGAAGAAAAAAAGAAAAAAAAACAAACAAAGCGTTTAATTACATTTTTTTATGTTTTTAAATGAAAAACAAAAATAATTTAAAAAGATTGATGTCTGATTCGGATTTCTCGGGTGAAACGACCAGCAAAAGTATCTTTGGTATACTTGTGTCGACCAGGCACTAATAAAATGTTACAATTCATGCAAAATGTTAGCAATAATATCTATGCAAAAGTTTATTTGGACACATTAACCAAAGTAGCGATATTTATTAGAGCTGGGAATTCATCTCTTGTCAAATTTAGATTTTAAAAACTCTAAAAGACGCGCTTCTGTTTACCTACTACATTTTAGGGGTTAATTTTTTTTACATGAACCATATTAACTCTTAACATTATTAAAACCAAATGGATTCTTTTGCATTCGCTTTATAAAAAAAAGGCTATTTACAAATATTTATATTGGTGAAACTGAAATAGAAGAGATTTTTGTTACGAAATTTTTAGAAGTAGTTCACAATGAGACAATACCTGGAAACCACATATTCACTAAATCTCAGATAACATATCGGCAACGGGCTGACATAGGCGCGACATCTAAAATAAATATATAAAAATTACACGAAGAGATGTAATTTTTACATACTTTTGATGGGCGACTGCTTATCGGCAGGATGTAAACAGAGACGTCAAAATAAATAGAGTGCTGCTATATTTACTGACTTATACCTGCCACAACCAAACCCCTTAGTAGATGTAGCAGCATTTCCTTGTATGTTCTATCTAAATCAACCAATGTAGCAGCGCTCTTTTACATACTTTCGTTGTACCCTAGCATGGTGTAATTGAGCACCTTTTTAATCGCTTTTTTCAAAATAAAATAAAAACTTGTAGCTTATTTTAGAAAAGTGAGATATGTTTTTTTAGTACTACATTAAATCTTTCTTAGAGGTATATTGGATTTAAGAAAAATATAAAACGAAGAACTTATGTTAAAATTATACGGGTGCGCATTAACCCACAATTTGGGGGTAAACGAGCACCTAATTATTTTTATGATAAAAATATCGAATTTTTATATATATGTGCATATATATATATATATATATATATATATATATATATATATATATATATATATATATATATATATATATATATATATATATATATATATATATATATATATATATAGAACCCTTAGATGTTGTCCGAAAGTTTTTTCGATATTTTGTTGACAAAAAGTAAAAATTAAAATGCAAGACCGGAATTTTTTTTTTTTAATAATGATAGACTGCCTGCCCCAACCAAACCCTCAGTCGATGTAGCAGCACTCCCTTGCGGGTCAGGCTATTTGTCAGTCGATGTAGCAGCACTCCCTTGCGAGTCAGGCTATTTGTCAGTCGATGTAGCAGCACTCCCTTGCGAGTCAGGCTATTTGTCAGTCGATGTAGCAGCACTCCCTTGCGAGTCAGGCTATAAGATAGTCGATGTAGCAACACTCCGCGCATGATTTACAGTAAAAAAAAAAAAAAAAAAAAACATTTTATTAAAAAAAATAAAAATAAAAACATTTTATTAAAAAAAATAAAAATAAAAACATTGTTTATATTGTTAAAAACATTCAAAATGTTATAAAAACATTCAGAATGTTTTTAAAAACATTCTGGTCAATTAAATTTGCGTTTTTGTGGTTTTTTTAAAAAACGATTAATTTGTAATTAAATTAATGGTTTTTACTTTCGTCCAACACGGAAATGTTGGACGAAAGTCAAAAGTAATTAAAAGTGACGTATGTGTTGGCGTAAGAATCACTTTTTTCCTTCCGCTCTTCCTAAAGCCAACAAACTATAGAACTATATATATATATATATATATATATATATATATATATATATATATTTGTGTGTGTGTGTATACATACATATTTGATAAATATACAATAAGAGCTGAATTAATCAATAAGCTAATGCCAAATAAAACCATAAATAAAATTATCAATAGGCCAGACTAGGCCTTGGCATTGGCCCCGAAGATCTCCTAAAATTGGATTTCTACAAATTTTTAAATCTTATTATTTTTATATATGTATATATATATATATATATATATATATATATATAAATTATAATATTTAAAAAAAACATATAAATATATGAAACACACTAACATAATATTAACGCATATACAAGTTACCAATAGTTTCTTTCAAAAAAGGTATTTTGTTTTTTTCATATAGGGGACACGGAAGATGTTTTATGATTGATTTTCTTTCTTGACAAAGTAATTAAGAACTTGTGCTTCTTTGGAGGAGATGATTCTTGGATTATTAGTGAAGCATCAAAATCTCGTCTAAAGTATTTAATATTCCAACTGTTATCTTTTTCTATATTTACAACTTGGCCTACAAAATGATATGGTGTCTTTTTTCCTTCAAATCTTACAACAACATAAGAGCTCTCTGCTAGTAAATATTCAGAGGCTGCAACCACTCCAGGATTACATATTCTTTTAGAGCAAAGAGATTCTAATGCGTAAGTGCTTTCATTTGAGTCGTTTTCCATCAAAAACAAGCACACATGCAAAAATTTTTTTTGCATGTGTGCTTGTTTTTGATGGAAAAGCGAATCTTCAAAGTCATAATCATCATCATATAAAACACTTTTTTCAGTAAATAAATCTTTTTTTTTAACATTTCACTTTTTTCTTTCTGTATACGACCAGATTTTTTATCAGAAGCTTTTTTTTGGAGCTCAATATACATTTTGGAGCTTAAAGTTATATTATAATCAATCATTTTGAAGTTCTACAAGATGTTCAAGGACTAATGAGGATACTAAGTTCTTAGAAGATTTAGATATACCTGTTTTTAAAATCTTGTTAATAATTTTTTTTCTGTTTAGTGGGTAGATACCAGACGTTTTGGACCCATTTACAGCAAACTTTTGTATGTGATTCATATTAGTCAAGAGATTAAGGAACAATCTTGCAAAAACATATTTTAGTAAGGATGTATGAAATCTTCCTTTACCAATTTTCCATTCACTAATTACTTTTCTCCATGTTAATTTCATAGGTCCATAAACTGCAAGGTCAAGAATTGTAGCTAATGCGTACAATTAGGAGGTAAGAAGACCATTCTAATGTTGTTAGCTTCACAAATTTTGATAACATCAATAGATAAATGGCATGCTAAATTATCACCTATAAGAAGTTTTGGTGTGTTGTTTTCAACATGCCTGAAGTAAGAAATTACTAATGTTTGCATCAAATCTTTAAAACAGTTGCTATCAAACCAACCAGATTTTGTACGGTTATAGCGTGCACCAATTGGACCTCCAAGTATTCAAGTGTCTATTAGACGCTCAGCTTTATACACTGTATATGGAGGAAGAAAAAGATAATCAGCAGAACATGCAAACATTATAGACACTGATAACTTTGATGTATTTATAACTCATTCAGTATGTTTAGTAACTTTCCTTAATATCATTTGTTTTGACTTTGGATCATCAGAAAGATTAGTTTCATCATAGTTTATTATGTTTTGCGGTTGAGCATTTTTTATAGTATCTTCTAAGTTGTTAAGAGTCACATGAAATCGCAGCTTGTTTTCTACAAATATTTTGACATGCTCGATAAGACAAAAGACTTTTATACCGCTCTAAAAATGATCTTACCCAATCATCACCAAGCAAATTTTCTTTAAAACATCGGCAGTCTCATCCATATTTGTTAAGAAAACTTTGTACAAATAATTTGAGGTTTTATCAAATGCATAGCCAAAATCACTAAAAGTTGCAATGTGTTGTTCTCCTCCTCTGGTAGCAATGAACTCTTTCAACCAACCACATTACTCTTGAGTATACCACGTATGTTTAGTAGCCTTGCCACACGTTTACAAGGTTCTCCATCATTAACAAGTTTGATAGCTCTTTTAAGTTCACTATCAGAGTAAGTTTTGGACTGTTTTTGAGTTGATTTTATATAGTTTCTCACCATTTCCACAAATCTGTTTAAAAAAATGAAAAATATAAGCTTAAAAACTCAAATTATTTGTGTCTTTGAGAATTAATTTTATTATCAAAAATATTATAAAAATAAAAATCAGCAAATTCAAAAGGTGCTCATTTACCCATATAAAAGTGCTCAATTAACCCACCTTACTTTAAACACCAATATTTTATGAACAATTCAGTTATAAGACTTGAAAACATATACGAGTTTACTGCAATATATGTATAGTATACTAAAAAAAAGTTCAAAATTCTAAGAAAGTTTTAACTACAAATGCTTACCCTTAGTGTTTCCAGTTAATAGTTTTTACGGAAATCTATGAATCTAAACCGTGATATAATTAACTTGTTCTCGTTTATTTATTTTCTTCCAAAAGAGCTCTAATCAACAACTTATACTTTCTTAAAATTACTTTATGTATTTTTAGCTTGAACATGTACTAAGCATTATTACTAAATGTTTTATTTGTCTATTAAAATGAATATGTCAACGGGTGCGCAATTACCCGGTGAAGTGCTCAATTACCCCACGCTAAGGCATCAATTTAATGTCTGATCTGCGTGTTTCAAAACCCTCAAAACCTCGTTTTGAGCCATACTATCTTTTGCTTACGGTGTCTTTGTTTCCCTAAAAATACACGTATGCAAAATGATAAAGTTTATCATAAATACATAAAGTTTGTGTGTGTGTATATGTATATGTATGTATATATATATACAGTATTGGACAAAACATTTGCAACCAATATCGAACAATGCTAAAAAGTGTTCCTAATTTTACATGTCTTAAAAACGAAACGAACAATACTACCACAGCAATCAGTTCAGGAGTCTGGAGTCATAGCATGCCATGACATGAGCAATCAGCTAACATGTGACAGCACACAGGCAGAATTTCGTTGACAAGTGCCATTTTGCAGCGAACAAAACAAGTGCAACTTTTTTGGTTTGTTTCATTTTCTTAAATCTGGTCTGTGTCAACGTCACGGAAGTTTTTTAATAATTAAAGGAAGTTTCCAGACGCATGCAGAAGCTTCCAGAAGTTTCCAGAAGAAGCATCAGGAAGCATCCAGTAGCATCCAGAAGTATCCAGAAACATTCAGAAGCATCCAGACACATCTAGAAGCTTTCAAAAGCATCGAAAAGAAGCATCTAGAATCTTCCAGAACAGGTTCACACAGGGTCATTTTACTATATAAGAGACATGTAAATCGACATGTAATTCAGTCAGTATATGGAAGTCAATCAGTCAGTATTATCAAGACAGTTTATCGAAGTGAGTTTTATCAAAGAACATCAATACAAGAAGTGAAATACAACAAGTGTTTCATTACATCAATATAGTCCACATCCAACCAAGACGTTGTGTTCTACAGAGCATTATTGTATCATTACAAGGTAAATGTAACACGGTAAGCCTTGAGAAGCGTGATTTTTATTATTTTTATGACATTTTTATGAAGTGCAAAAATGGCTCCCGACAGTCTTGGATTGGAACTAAGAAAGAAAATTATTGGCGATTACGTAAGTGGAATGTCACAAAAAAGTATTTGTGATAAATATCGCGTGAAAAAATGGACCGTATCAAGACTATGTTCCAAATATCGTTCTACGGGCAAGTTGGCAGCAGATAACAAAGGTGGAAGACCGCGTTCCACCACTTCTAGAGAGGATTCTATGATCGTCAGATCCGTCAAGAATGATCCCTGGATATCATCAGTCGAGATACAAAAGCAATTAGAGCTGCCTGTATCGGACCGAACAATCAGACGACGTGCTGTTGAAGCCGGATTGTTTTCTCGACGCCCTGCAAAGAAACCGCTGATTTCACTAAAAAACCAGAAGAAAAGACTCCTGTTTGCTACATCTCATATTGACTGGAATGTGCAGAAATGGCGAACTGTCCTGTTTAGTGATGAATCGAAGTTCAACATCATTGGGAGCGATGGCATTTGCCGTGTACGTCGACCGGCCGGAAAACGCCTCGATTTACTTTACTGCCATAAGACCGTGAAGCATGGTGGAGGCAATGTAATGGTCTGCGGGTGTTTTTCTGTTAACGGTCTAGGTCCAATACATCGAAACGATGGAATAATGGACCGTTTCATGTATAAAAATATCAAGAAAGATGTTATGTTACCTCATGCTGAATGGAATATGCCGATAAAATGGGTTTTTCAGCAAGACAACGATCTGAAACACACTGCAAAAGTAGTCAAGCAGTGGTTTCAAGACAACCACCTATCGGTGATGGATTGGCCGCCTCCGGATCTCAACTCTATCGAGAACCTGTGGGAGATTGTCATCCGCAGAATTAATTGTGAAGGTGTTCGTAATAAGGATCAACTGTTAGAACAAATCCAAAAGGCCTGGGGAGCGAATCCACAAAGTTTCATTGATCACCTGATCGAATCTATGCCTCGAAGATGCAAGGCTGTGATCGACAACAAAGGATTCGCCACGAAATATTGATAGCAAAATACAGCTTGGTCAACATTTTGTCGGGTTGCACTTGTTTTGTCCATAAGGAAATCATCTTTTTTTAATACTTTTGATTAATTTATTAATTTTCGTGTACAAATAATGAGCTTTGTGATGAATAAAACTTGAAGAACTTTGTCTCTAAACAGTTACATAGTTATTTCTCTAAATTGAAAAAATGCAGCACTTTTATATAAAGAAACTAAATTAGCATTATTTGGTTGCACTCGTTTTGTCCGATACTGTATATATATATATATATATATATATATATATATATATATATATATATATATATATATATATATATATATATATATATATATATATATATATATATATATATATATTTAAAAATTTTTTTAAAAAAAAAGCAAAAGTAATCAGTTCTCAAGAATTCTTTTTTCAATAGTGTCAGCATATTCCACAAATGTGTGAAAATTTACAATAGTTAAGACATTTGCGACTTCCTGTAATTTAATTTTTAGTATAAATTAAAGTTTTATTAATTTAATCATTCCTTTCCGATGAGTCTTTATTGATGAAACACAGTGAAAATGTGTTTCATCAATAAAGACTATATAATATAAATATATATATATATATATATATATATATATATATATATATATATATATATATATATATATATATATATATATATATATATATATATATATATATAGAAATATTAACTTTATGAAAGTCCAAACATGTATAACAGATTTAAAATAAATGTTTTAATTCATAAGCCGAAACGTAAGCGCTAAAATTCAGTTAAAAAATAAATATAGCGCAAAGTTGTGAATGATTAAATTGTATTTTTGCTTGTATTCTCCAGAGTAACAATAATTACTTGATGTTTTTTAAATGTTAAGTTAGCGAAGTACATTTCATTAAGTTTTGTTAACGAAACCTTTTTTAAATTTATAAAATTGTTTAAACATAACATATTTTTTGTTTTTAAGCAAGTATACATTTATGATTTTTTAAGCTAATTATTATTAGTCGAATTTTTTTAAATTCGAATAATAATAATTATTCGACTAATAATAATCGACTAATAATAATTATTAGTCGAATTTTTTTTAAATTCGACTAATAATAATACGCTTTAATAAAATACGCTTATAATAGCGTTTGAAAAAAAAAAAGGAAAAAACTTCGTTAAAAATTACAACATTTTATTGAATAAATGATTTAAATTTTTTTTTAATTGAGACAATGATTTCTTATAATTTATTTAACTGTTTTATTTTTAGGTGTTCAACCTTATTCAGAAAACTTATTTTCACGGGAAACACTTCTTCGTGAAATTCAACATTATTTTCTACAAAATGCGAACAAGTCAACTTTAGTGTTATATGGAATGTCAGGTGTCGGAAAGACACATATTGCCAGAAATTTTTGTAAAACTTATTATAGCTTCTACAAAAACTGTGTTTGGATAAATGCAGCGTTTGGAAACATAAAAACTTCAATGAGAAACCAATGTCAAATACTAGGATTCGAAGTTTACGATTCGAAAGGTAATTATTTGAATATAGAAGTGATTGTTGAAAAAATTCACAACTACTATAAAAATGAAAAGACTTTGTATATCTTTGATAATGTCGATGACGAAAGTGTTAAAAATTTATCAATGTACATTTCAAGAAAACCGAATTCATTCACTTTGATTACTTCGCAATGGAGAACGTGGTCGAATTATGTAAATAAAATGCTAGTTGATGTTTTTTCTTTTGAAGAAGCATTCGCTTATGTAAAAAATAGTATTAAAGAAAACAACGATGGAAATATAAAAAATTTAATAAAAGAGCTTGGTTATCATCCGTTCGCTTTAACTCAGGCAATAAAATATATAAATATACATAAAATTTCGATAAAAAACTACTTAGATCGATATAGATCAAAACCATTAGAAATATTAGACAATAATAACCTTCCAAACGAAGAAGATTCAAAGTCTGCAATAAAAACGATTAACTTAGTTTTAATAAAATTAAAAGAAAATAAACCTTTTTTATTTAAAATCTTAAACTGTTTATCTTATTGCGACGGTCAAAACATCAGTAAACAATTTATAATCCAAATTTCAAATCAAATAGAAATAAACGAAGAATATTTAATAGATGAAGCTATTGCAGTATTAATAAGTTATTCTTTACTACACTGTTTTGAAGATAAAAAATATTCAATGCACGAACTGACACAGTTGACGTGTAGATGTTTTCAAAATAGAAATTCAAGTACAAATACATATCTAGATCTAATCGAAAACTATTTTAAAATTGAAATGAGCATTGTGAAAGATCACATGGATTACGGAAATCATTTTGTTTTTCATTTCATCTATATGTTTCGTACTAACGGAGAAAGACTTTCGAAAACCTTCCATAATAAGACAATAGAAATTAAAAAATTTTTAGCATGTAAAGGTTTATTTGAAGAAGCAATCGAAATATTAAAAACTATTCAAAGTTTTAACACGAAAACTTACGGTGAAAATAATAAATTCACGCTTTACGCAAAACTTAGTATTGCAAGCTGTTTGTGCAATATGGGAAAATATAAAGAAGCTTTAGAAATGTATTATTCCGTTTTTAAAATATATTCTAAAATTTTAGGTATCAACCATCCAAATATAATGACAACAAAGCATAATATCGCATTCTGTTTACACAATATGGGAAAATATAACGATGCTATAGAAATTTATTATTCTGTTGATAAAATATATACTGAAATTTTAGGTATCAACCATCCAAATACAATGACAACAAAACATAATATTGCAAGCTGTTTAAACAAAATGGGAAAATATAACGAAGCTTTAGAAATTTATTATTCTGTTGATAAAATACAAACTGAGATTTTAGGTATCAACCATCCAAGTACAATGACAACAAAACATAATATTGCAAGCTGTTTGGACGATATGGGTAAATATAACGAAGCTTTAGAAATTTATTATTCTGTTGATAAAATAAATACTGAAATTTTAGGTATCAACCATCCAAGTACAATGACAACAAAACATAATATTGCACTCTGTTTAAACAATATGGGAAAATATAACGAAGCTTTAGAAATTTATTATTCTGTTGAAAAAATAGATACTGAAATTTTAGGTATCAACCATCCAAGTACAATGACAACAAAACATTATATCGCCCTTTGTTTAAACAATATGGGAAAATATAACGAAGCTTTAGAAATTTATCATTCTGTTGATAAAATACGAACTGAAATTTTAGGTATCAACCATCCGGATACAATGAAAGCAAAACATAATATCGCATTTTGTTTAAACAATATGGGAAAATATAACGAAGCTTTAAAAATTTATTATTCCGTTGATAGAATTCAATCTGAAAATTTAGGTATCAACCATCCTGATACAATCACAACAAAACATAATATCGCAAGCTGTTTAGACAATATGGGAAAATCTAACGAAGCTTTAGAAATTTATTATTCTGTTGATAAAATACGAACTGAAATTTTAGGTATCAACCATCCGGATACAATGACAACAAAACATAATATTGCACTCTGTTTAAACAATATGGGAAAATATAACGAAGCTTTAAAAATTTATTATTCTGTTGATAGAATACAATCTGAAAATTTAGGTATTAACCATCCAGATACAATGACAACAAAACATAATATCGCACTCTGTTTAAACAATATGGGAAAATTTAACGAAGCTTTAGAAATTTATTATTCTGTTGATAAAATACGAACTGGAATTTTTGGTATCAACCATCCAAGTACAATGGCAACAAAACATAATATCGCATTCTGTTTACACAATATGGGAAAATATAACGAAGCTTTAGAAATTTATTATTCTGTTAATGAAACACAAATTGACATTTTAGGAATCAACCATCCAAGTACAATGAGAACAAAACATAATATCGCAAGCTGTTTGGACAATATGGGAAAATATAACAAAGCTTTAGAAATTTATTATTATGTTGATAAAAAACAAACTGACATTTTAGGTATCAACCATCCGGATACAATGAAAGCAAAGCATAATATCGCATTCTGTTTAAACAATATAGGAAAATATAACGAAGCTTTAGAAATTTATTATTCTGTTGATAGAATACAATCTGAAAATTTAGGTATCAACCATCCAGATACAATGACAACAAAACATAATATCGCACTCTGTTTAAACAATATAGGAAAATATAACGAAGCTTTAGAAATTTATTATTCTGTTGATAAAATACGAACTGAAATTTTAGGTATTAACCATCCGGAAACAATGACAACAAAACATAATATCGCACTCTGTTTAAACAATATGGGAAAATATAACGAAGCTTTAGAAATTTATTATTCTGTTGACAAAATACGAACTGAAATTTTAGGTATTAACCATCCGGAAACAATGACAACAAAACATAATATCGCACTCTGTTTTAACAATATGGGAAAATATAACGAAGCTTTAGAAATTTATTATTCTGTTGATAAAATACGAACTGAGATTTTAGGTATCAATCATCCAGATACAATGAGAACAAAACATAATATTGCAAGCTGTTTGGACAATATGGGAAAATATAACGAAGCTTTAGACGTTTATTATTCTGTTGATAAAACACAAACTGAAATTTTGGGTATCAACCATCCGGATTCAATAACAACAAAAAATAATATCGCGAGCTGTTTGAATAACATAAAAAAGCAGCAAACATATTGTTGTATTTTCTAATAAATATTTTAGTTTTAATATATATGCAGTGAATCTATTAATAGAATATAATTGACGAACGTTTTTTTTTTAACGGTTTGAGAACTCCTTTTTTAATTCTTAGAAATAAAATCCTAATTTTTATTAGCATTTTTAAATATGAAGAATAAAGTTCGTTTATTTTATAATTTAAAACTATAAAATTTCTATATTTTTTAAATTATATGTATTATTGATTATAAATTAAAAGATGAAATTAATTTACGGTTTAAAATTAATATATATATATATATATACATATATATATATATATATATATATATATATTTATATATATATATATATATATATATATATATATATATATATATATATATACATATATATATATATATATATATATATATATATATATATATATATATATATATATATATATATATATATATATATATATATATATATATATATATGTATATATATATATATATATATATATATATATATATATATATATATATATATATATATATATATATATATATATTAGTGTGATAACAAAAAAATTTTTTTATGAACCCACTTGCAATCGAGGAAAGTTTATGAGTAATTGAAGAATATAAATTTGATTTGATTGCATTTTTGATTTTTTTAAAAATTTTCCCCCCACACCCATCCTCTTCTGAATAAAAATGTGAAAAAATATTTTTTTTTTTTAAATGGCATGTGTTTCTTGCTTTATTTAAAAGAGTAATAGTAATAACTAAGCAACTTTTATTAACAAATAAGATACAAAACAGCTAGCAATTTGTCCAAAATGTACAAGAAATGTTTAAAAAATAGTTTTCGCTACGAACTTCGCATGAAGTTCCTCCTTCAGTTTTACAGCACGTTCAGCAATTTTGTTAGATCTGGAAATGTCTTAATAATGACTCTTCGACTGACCAATGCGTCTCCAAACACTTAAATGCTTTCTTGCATTTTATCTTCATGAGTGAGGTAAACAGTTCATTGAAGGACGCTTCATTGTAGTGTTGCGAATGGAACCAAGCATTTGCCCATTCGTAGCAGATGAAGTCACATGCTGGAGCGAGGATACTGCGCCACTCTGGTATCAGAAATAATGCTATAATAGCATATATCGCACGTGAGTTCCATCTTGCCTGGTGTAAATTTGGGAGTTTCTTCCAGCTGATTCTAGGCCAACGTGAAGTTGTTTTGTAATGACGATATGCCTGACATAGTTCATATGAGAACTTAAAATCATCTCGCCATCCAGGGTACTCGCCTGTGTTGACATCAGCAACGAGGTGGTAATCAGCCTGAAGAGAGACATAGTTTTCTGTTAATTTGTTAATGAAGGAATAGTTGAGCTCTGGTTTGGTCGTTGGCTCTTGAATAAGAAAATCCATGACATGCTTCAGAAGGAGGAGAAATATATTCACAATATATTGGCTGTCGAGCATATGGTGCTGACAGCCAATATATTGTGGCTTCTGAAAGCACTACCCAGTGAAAAAGCGCATATGGGATACGCATGGATTTTTTCCATATGTAACCCATGTGGGGATTATTATTTTGTCCCATGTGGGTTTCAAATGGTAAATCCCACATGGATTCCATATGGTAAATCCCATATGGGATACGCGTGGGTTTTTACCATGTGTAACCCATATGGGAATTATTATTTTGTCCCATGTGGGTTTCATATGGTAAATCCCACATGAGTTTTATGTGGTAAATCCTACATGGGATATAGGTGGAAAATACTAAACGTTATAGATCTTAAATGCCACATATTTTAATCCAAATGGTATAAAAGTAGTCAATACTAGACAAATGAAAGTCCGAATGCTTCTATGATAATTTTTAAAATTCTTTTAATTTAAAAATTACTTAAATAGTAATTTAAAATTAATCATCGAAGCTTTCAGAGAGGCTTAACTTAATCTGGTATTTGCTACTTTATCCCATTGGGTATTCAAAATGTGTAGCATTTTTGATCTTTTACATGTGATGTTTTCCACCTATAACCTATGTGGGATTTACCTTAAACTATTATGACAAAATTTTATAAAATTAAAAAGCGTGTTGCAAAATGAATTTATTTTAAAATAAATGCTATTAATCAATACACCCAAAATGAATATTAAAAATATTTTTTTTTCTTTTGCGATTTACACGCCGTTTTTTGTCGATTAAATTAATTAAATCGCTTCGGCTTGCATAATACCAAGGTTTTTAGTATCTTCTAACATTCTTCAAACATTTTCTAAAAATAAAATATAAATACAATATTCTACAAATATTCTATAAATATACAAATATTCTATAAATACAAAATTCTAAAAATAAAATATAAATACAAATATATATAAATATATATATATATGTATATGTATATGTATATGTATATGTATATATATATATATATATATATATATATATATATATATATATATATATATATATATATATATATATATATATATATATATATATATATATATATATATATATATATATATAACACATCGCTCAATAAGTCCGTAGGATAGCTAATAAAACAACAACATTTTGACATAATTTGATTTTATTCATCAACATAGTCTCCTTTTAAGGCGATACAGTCATTCCAGCGCTTCTCTAACTTTCAATACCATGTTTGTAGAACGATTTATCTTTTCCTTCAAAATATGCAGTTTCGGCGATGACCTCCTCATTCGATCCAAATCTCTTTCCCTGGAGCATCCTTTTGAGATCTGAGAACAGCCAATAATCGCTGGGGGCCAAATCAGGCGAGTATGGTGGATGGGGCAACAATTCGAAGTGTAATTCATTCATTTTTACCATTGTTTTCATTGACTTGTGACACGGTGCATTGTCTTGATGAAAGAGAATTTCTTTCTTCTTCATGTGCGGTCGCTTTTCGTCAATTACAGCCTTCAATCGTTCCAATAATGCCATGTAATATTCGCTGTTGATCGTTTTACCTTTCTCAAGATAATCAATGAACAATATACCATGGCTATCCCAAAATATGGAGGCCATAACCTTGCCAGCAGAAGTTTGAGCCTTTGGGCGCTTTGGGCGGCTTTCACCCGCTGGTGTCCACTCAGCCGACTGTCGATTTGACTCAGGAGTGAAATGGTGGATCCATGTTTCATCCATTGTGACGTAGCGACGCAAAAAATCCTTTTTATCTCGGTGAAATAGTACCAGACATGCTTCAGAATCATCGATTCGTTGTTGTTTTTGGTCCGGTGTTAGCAAACGCGGCACCCATTTCGAACAAAGCTTTCTCATACCCAAATGTTTGTGTAATATTGTAAACACACTGCCTTCTGATATCTTTATGGCCTCGGCAATCTCCTTCAATTTCAATTTGCGGTCGGATAAGACGATTTTATGGATTTTTTTGATGTTTTCCTCAGCAACTGCCGAATTTGGGCGACCGGAGCGTTCAGCATCATCGGTGTTTGTACGACCACGTTTAAAGTCAGCAAACCACTTTTCAACCATTTGCCTCGATGGAGAGGAGTCCGAATAACACTTATCAAGCCATTGTTTGGTCTGCACCGTGTTTTTTCCCATCAAAAAGCAATGCTTAATGAGCACACGAAATTCTGATTTTTCCATTTTTTTCAATTCACAAAAGTTGATTCAATCGTTCACACACTAACTTGGTAAATAATGGTCCGATTGTCATGAAACTTTGACAGATATCGTTTGAAAGTTGGTACTTTCTAAAAACAATACGGATTCGGTATTTGCGTTGCCATCTATATGTCATCCTACGGACTTATTGAGCGATGTGTTATATATGTATATATGTATATATATATATGTATATATATATGTATATATATATATATATATATATATATATATATATATAATATATATATATATATATATATATATATATATATATATATATATATATATATATATATATATATATATATATGTATATATATATATAGGGGGAGAGGGGGAGAGAGAGAGAGAGAGAGAGAGAGAGAGAGAGAGAGAGAAAGAGAGCAATTTTAATAAGGAATCTTATTAGTCGAGCAATCTTAATTATGAGCCAGGTTGAAGTCATTAACGACTATAATATTTCACAAACAATTATTTCCTAATTTATTACTTACAATGACTAACGTATTACAGGTAATTGAACACATATTATGCGTAATGAGCTTGAACCCATGAGGAGAATCCTGAAAAAAAAATGATCATTTAGGATAAGTAGTTAAACAAAAAAACAAAAACAAAAATGTAAAAACTTACTTTACAATGATGTAGACATTGGGTGCAATAGCCACTGGATGCAAAAGTATCTTTACTTTTTCGTCACACACACGGCCTTCTATAATAACAGGCCTTGACATCGCGCAAAATGCCGTAAAAACTGAAGGCCGACTAAACTTTCACTTTTACTTATATTGATATATTTTTATATTAGGTAGGGTGTAATGGCAGTCTATGTTTTCTAATAATAATCTCTAGTAAAGACGGAAATATAAAAAGAAAACCAAAAAATTGTTAAAAGATAATCATGTTTTTCGTATTTCAAATTTCATTAAGAATATTTATGTAATGTTAAATAGTATCAATAACAAGCAGAACCATAACAAAGTATATATCTATATATTAGAAACATAACTGTATTTTTAATTTTTTTTGCTAAAAATGGTATTAATAAAAATCACCAACAATAAAAAACACCAACAAAAGTTGATTCAAGCAAAAAAAAAAAGTTTTATCAATATATCAGGGTAAATATTTACAAATCCAAACATATTGAGAGACATATAGGCTAATGAGAAAATAAAAAGCATAACAAGTAAATAGCATAATAAATTACAAAACTAATTTTCACATAAATTATGATAGCTTTAGTATTTTGGGAGTGGTAATTAGTGAGTAATTCTTTAGCAGAATTTTAGAATATACTCTGCATTGTTTTTTTGTGATTTTAAATTTATATTTAGCAGCAATGAACTGAAACTGAGTAACACAAAATGTTCTGCATAAAGGGTCAGTAGCACCTTGAAAAAAAAAAGCAAAATATTGACCATTGGACAAGAGTATCAGAACGAATTTCAAGTCCGCCTCTGTTTAGGCTATTCAGATAACTTCCATATTTATAATAATAAATGGTAGAATCATCATAAATTTTTATTTCGCTTTTTTGCACATAGCCAGCTATGTAAACTATAGCCACTAATGTAGATTTATTAACTGAGCTTTCAAGATCATGTATATTATCCAGAAGTTCTTTTTCATCAGTAGAAATATCTCTAAAACATATGTCACAAGTATGACCATCGATACCATCAACAGGAATGTCAAGTTGTAATACCAATTTAGTATGTTGAATATTAATTTTTACAATTACAGATTTAGCGATTATAAAGTAAGTACCTCCAGAACCCTGTTGAAGCTTAGAAAAAGCTTTTTAAAGTGGATCTGTTGAAAACCAACCTAATAAGACATACTTTGCTCCATTACTCAACAAAGTTTCTACGAGATCAATAAAGCCATAACATGAATGCGCTATTGCATTGCTAGTATCTAGAGTAAGCTGTTTTACACGCTTACCTGTAGGTTTCATAAAATTTGACAGTTCAGCAATATCTCGTTATTATAGAAAGTCTTGGTCACACATAATATAAAATTCTAAAACTAATAAACAAACATCTAATTTCTATAAGTAAATTTATTCTTTGATCATTGCCTTCATATCCTATCTAATTTTCATATCATAATCTATTATGGTATTATTTATATAACATATCACAACAATATTATTAAATTTGTGATGTTCAAATATCATATGAACATTCTCTAACATGTTCATAAAATATTTGAATATAGTTCTTAAGTATATTATCTGCAAACAATTAACTGATGCAAGTTCAAATGTTGTCAAAAACCAAGCATGCATGCATGGGACACTGCAGTGTCCCACAAAGAAATGCTGGTTTGAAAGTTAAAGAATTCCCAATTTTCTTTATTAAAAAAATATTGATATAGGGGGGAGATAGGGAGGTTTATGAACCTTATTATATCAAAACTTTTAACTTTAGATACAATAAGGTTCATAAAACTCAAGGGACTTACGAAGTACATTGAGGAACAAAAACAGGATATTTACAGAAAACTTTTCAATTTTTAATCTGGAGTACCACAGTGATATTGGAAATAAAGTGTCTGGGTCCAGTATTTAAAATAATATGATCTAGAGTAATATATAAATTAAATAAAATGCTTTAAAATGCATGCAGTTATACATATAACTCCTGATAGCTAACTATATGTAAAACTAGTTATACATAAAATTTATTATATAAACTTATTTTTTAAGGTTATGCTTGAACAAATTAGTACCAATTAATTCAAATTCAAGATTTAGTTCAAGTTCAAGTTCTTATTTGTTCATTGTTTTTTCACTATTTTATATTTATTTGTTCAAATTTGTTAACTAGTACTAATTCTTACTACAGTAAGAATAATTATCATTGATGAACGTGATTTTATTTGTAACTTAATTTTACTTTCAACATATATTGACAACACCCTTTACATTTTAAATGATGACAGCTTTACTTTTCTATTGATGTTAAATTTATTACGTATCAATAACTCAGATTGAATTTTAACTGAACTATTGTAACCCCATAGCCTAAATACTATAAATATATATATATATATATATATATATATATATATATATATATATATATATATATATATATATATATATATATATATATATATATATATATATAGTATTTAGGCTATGGGGTTACAATAATTCAGTTAAAATTCAATCTGAGTTATTGATATATATATATATATATATATATATATATATATATATATATATATATATATATATATATATATATATATATTATATATATATATATATAGTATTTAGGCTATGGGGTCATCCATAAATGATGCTAGTAGATAGAGGGGCAGTGTGAGTTTAACAATAATTGACAATGGGGAGGGGATGTTGAGACCAAAATAATGTAAATTAAAAAATTGAATTAAAAAAAAAGTAAAATATTTTATTTAAAAAAAAAGTAAAACAATTTATGCTAGCTATGAGGAGGTTTTAGAGATATTTACACCAACAATGTGATCTAAAAACTTCTTGCTTTTGTTGCTTAAAACTGTAGAGGATCATAGGAAAAACAATTTAAATTCAGAAATTAGCTTACTTATCTGAAAGAACAATTTATGTTTGTTTTTTTACTTTTAGTACTGTTGAGAATAAATGTATAATTGAACCAGAAAAAAATCGATGGTATATGCATTTTTTATATTATATTAACAATTCAGATATACCATCATAATATGATAATAAAAACTGACATCATTTTCAATGGGAGATGGCAAAAATTGACTGAGTCTGATAAAGAGTGAAGGTGTTCAATAAACCAGGTCATCATCTGACATCATTATGCATAGATGACCCTATGATTTAGGTAAAATAAGTAATCAATTTGCCATATTTCTCTTTAGAAAGTGTAAGAAAAATGCATTGTTATGCTGAGAACCTACCTATTAAGCAAGCTTTGACCACCTATTTTATAAATTTGAGAGACAGAAGATGACGTGCGAATTGCAAAAGAACTAATAAAAATGCTCCAAATTGATTTTAACTTTGAACACTAACATTAATATAGTATTTAAAAATAATAAATGAAGTTTACATGATTTTTATAATTTTTATTTATTTCCATTAATTATCTGTTGTCAGTCTCTATTTTATAAAATGAGTTAAAAAACTATTTATTTATAGTATAATAATAATACATAAATACTAGTTTCCTAATGCAATTATCATCACAATGTTAATGGTATTCGTTTTAAAGTAAAATTTTGAATCAGTTTTAATGTTATATATATATATATATATATATATATATATATATATATATATATATATATATATATATATATATATATATATATATATATATATATATATAATATTTTTACTTTATTTACAACACCATTTGATATACAACAAACCCCTACAAAGCTTACAATAATTCAGTTAAGATTCAATCTGAGTTATTGAAACGTAATAAATTTAACATCAATAGAAAAGTAAAGCTGTCATCATTTAAAATGTAAAGGGTGTTGTCAAAATATGTTGAAAATAAAATTAAGTTACTAATAAAATCACGTTCAACAATGATAAACATTCTTACTGTAGTAAGAAATAGTACTAATTGATAAATTTGAACAAATAAATACAAAATTAACAATGAATAAATAAGAACTTTAACTTGAACTTTAACTAAATCTTGAATTTGAATTAATTGGTACTAATTTGTTTAAGCATAACTTTAAAAAATAAGTTTTTATAACAAATTATATGTATAACTAGTTATACATATAGTTAACTATCATGAGTTATATGTATAACTATATGCATTTTAAAGCATAATATTTTATTTAAACATTACTTTAGATCATATTATTTTGAAAACCGGACCCAGAGGCTTTATTCCCAATAACACTGTGGTACTCCAGATTAAAATCTGAAAAGTTTCTGTAAATATCTTGTTTTTGTTCCTCAATGTAGTTCGTAAGTCCCTTAAGTCTTAAGGACCTTATTATATCTAAAGTTAAAAGTTTTGGAGAATAAAAAAAGTTACAGAAACCCATCTCCATCCTACTTTTTTCTTTATTTAATAAAGAAAATTGGGAATTTTTTGACTTTCAAACCTGCATTTCTTTGTGGGACACTGCAGTGTCCCATGCATGCAAGATTGGTTTTTGACAACATTTCAACTTGCATCAGTTAATTGTTTGCAAATAATATACTCAAGATCTATATTCAAATAACTATTATATTATCCTAATAATACGTCTATTTGCACAAATCTTAATCTTATTTCTATAAGGAAAGATAAACATTATTCGTGGTACTTACATACTTGCCTGCCATTCTCTATATTAATGTAAAATATTTTCACGCAATATAAATGCAACGCAATGCAATGTCGATTTAAAATTTTTTTTTAGTTTTTTTAAAAAGTTTTTTTTTAGTTTCCAGCCTTCAAATTAATTCCCATGCAAATCCCACAAGAAACCCACGTGGGATTTCCCATGTGTGTAAATACCATATGGTTCCCACATGTAACCCATGTGGGATTACCCACATGGGTTTAAGGTGAAAAATTTCCATACGGATACCACATGGGAAAATCCGTCCCACGTAAATCTCATCAATCTCACACGGAACCCACGTGGAACCCATGTGGGACGCGGTTTTATTTTTCACTGGGCTTGCTCAAGACATCATCCTGTATGAGCTTTACAATCCCGTGCAAACGACCAGTATTTACTGCGGTCGTGTAGCAGATTATCATGCGAATATTTTCCCAAACATCGTATTCATCAATTAGCTGATGTAGTTCCTTGTGAATGGCCGCGGCAGAACCATTCTCACATTTAAGAATACCGAGTTTGATTTCGGTTGTCAAATTTTTCAGCAGAACGACTTGATACTCTTCCCCTTGCATTCTTTTACCATCAAACTGGAGACATTAGGGATCTTTGCTTTGAAGTTTTTGAACAATTTTGGTTATCATTTTCTGTCCTTCAAAGATTACTCGTTTCCAGACACTCGCTTGACTTGCAACCGGCACATCATGACCATGTTCAGCAATGGTTGCAAGAACGTCATGTGCTTTATGTGTAGAAATGTTGTTTTTTAGTACTAGTAAACCCGCTGTTGTAGTGCTTGATCTTTGGTATTTCGGTTTGCATTCAGGAGAAGATGACGTGGAAGAAGAGGTTGGCGACTCGGGTGAAGAACCCGAAGATTTTTAGTCACTTTTATGTGTTTGTGTGGGTTGGGATTGAGAAGAGCGGGGTTGAGGTTGAGTTGTTGATAGTCGGATTTGTTTTCTTGGATGGATTGATTCCAAAGGGGCTTGTTTGACCATTAAATAACCAATCTTTCCTCCACTCTTAACTTGCCTCTGGTAAAGTTCTCTTGCCTCTGGTAGAGTCCTCCGTAATTTCCATTCTCCATTAACGTTAGTGACATCAAATAACTGAGAAAGTGTTGTAGTGAATTTATCAGACGGTTTCTTTTTGTTTTTGTCATATAGATCAATCAGACTATTTAGCTTCTTTCTGATGAGTGCGCTGAATAATAGTGGAAAGTCTAGAGTTTCCCTCCAGAGCAGTTCTATATCCGTAATCATAATTTTGATTTGATCCAGTCGCCGTTTTTCGCTGTTGAACAGAAAAGTGAAGTTTCCAAGAATTTGACGGTTTGCCGGCATCCGTGTGAGATTGGTTAGCTTTTCAACAGATGGAATACTTGGATCCCTTTTCTGTTTAGAAAAGGAGGGTAGATTCTTCTGTTTGACTTTACACTGTTGCTGGAATTTCTATAAGACATTTTATTGACAATCTTGCACTGAAAACAAAAATATTCAAACGAGTTCACACTTCACACGGTATAGCTGGGATCAAAACAAAGATAATAAACAACATCTATTAACAAACTACTAAACTAAAAACCATCTGTAAATGTTTTCTTTATAAACAAATGAAAACAGCTGACTGGAATGTACTTAAAAGCAGTATAGAATGTCATATAAAAAGTCAGTGTGAAATTAAAACCGATGGTCAAACTGTGCGATGTGTGCACAAAAAAAAAATAAAAAGGTGGGGAAACTTTTTTCAATTTTTTTAAAAATTGATGTTGCTACTGTCATCTACCTACAATTGTTCCTCTAATGTAAAGGGTTTCAGTTTCGTAACGAATGTTTCAATGTCATATCTTGTTGTACGTGAATATATATATATATATTTTTTTGAATATAAAGCATAAAATAACAGCTGCGTACAAACTAAATTTATTTTTCGTAATATTTCGATCTGCTTTTGCACAGATCGTCATCAGACGTAAAATATAATACAAAAAAACCGTTACAAATTTACATAAAAACGTCATACTACATAAAAACATCATAAAAACGATTACATAATAACGTAAATATAAAATTAGCAAATATTATTTGATTCCTTTTTTTTTTTTTTGAATAATTTTTTTAAAAAGAGGTCTCCAACTGTTTGTAGAAATTTTAATGCCATTGTCACGGTTGAGAAGTATTGGAGCATGTTTTATTTCTTGATATGTTGAGGCGTAATTAATTTCAAGTGATTCTCTAACTTTACGTTTATCGTACTCTGATTTTATTGCTAGAGTTTTCGGATTTGACCAATCAAACCATGTTCGGTTGCACCAGATGCATCCCATTTACCTTTTAAATAGTTTTTTTGATGTTCAATGCGTCTCGTTAAAATTTTCTTTTTTGTCTCACTAATGTATATACTGCCACAAGAGCATGTGAGTTTAAAGACATCGGGATTGCAATTTGGAATTAACTAAGACTTGTTGTTGCATAAGATGTTTTTAAGGTGGTGTAGTAAATATTATTCTGACGTTGTAAGTTTTAAGTTCTTTTCTTAGTTTTGGACCTAATCTTGGGAGTCATGGAAGTTTAACTGTATATTTAAATGTTTCTGTTTTATTATAATTTATTTTAGAAAGGTTGATTCTTTTCTGAATATAGTTTTTAGCAGTTGTTTCAAGCTTTAATCTATCGTGTCCATTTTCTGCAAATATGTTTACTAAAAACTGTATTTCATCATTAAGATATTTTTTGGAACAAATTTTAACGGCACGAGAAAACGGCAAAACCTTTAAAAACACCCATAACTGTTTTTGAATTAACGTTTGATGTAGGTTTTATTTGTATATTAGTGATAGCCGATTTTCGATGGATTTTGAAGTTATAGTATGAGTTATTAGTATTGGCTACAGTTATATCCAAGAAGTTTAATTCTTTTTTATTGTTTTCTTTTTCCGAAGTTTATTTTATTGCTGGATCTTGTTCATTTAACAACTCCAGAAACTTATCATGATTTTGTATTGAGTCGAATCTTGCATGACTGTCATCTACATACCCTTCTGTAAGTCTTTGGCGAAAAATGACTAACCTCAGCAATAATAAGAGCTTTTGTTTCAAAATGCTGTAAAAACGCTTCAACAGCTACGACCATTAAGGACAGACCTATAGGTCCCGAATTCGGTATAGATCTTATCTCATTTTTGTATAAAAAATAAGATTGGTTAAGGCAGAGTTCGATCATTCCATGTATATCACTAAGAGTTAGTTTGGTTCTTTTTTTAAGATTATCAATATCGTTGTTTAAAATATCGATAATCACAGGAATCGCTCTGTCAATTAGAATGGAGGGATATAACGCCACCACATCAAAAGAGACTTGAATTTCACAATGTATACAAAAACGTTCTAAGTCATAAAAACTATTTTTTCGGGGAAAGAGAAAAAAGTTATTAAACCCAAAATTATTACTTTAATAAATTCAAAAAAAATTCTGGGTGCTTTTTGACATCTTTAAATATTAGATTTGTTAAAATATATATAAAAATTTGTGATATATATATATATGTGTTATACATAGTTAAAGTTGTCTGACTTAGAACCTTTTTGTTTACATTTGTTAAAGATAATAACAAAAAGCTTGTCTTTTATATATTTATTCATTTTTTGTACAAAAAACTATTAAAAATCAAAGTTCAAACTATTACACATGTTAAATCACACAATGTATAAAAGGACCGATTACAAAGCCTTTGTCAGACACCTCACTGGATATCGTGTTCCTCTTCCCCGCCATTCGTCTCGTCGGTTGTTGGCCAGCTCATGAGTTCATCATAAAAACCACTGAACTCATCTGGAACATATTGCATTAGCTTCCTAATATCCTGCAGTTTCACTCTTTTTATTGAAACATTACCCAATGGGTAGCACACATTTTGCGGAAACTCGACGATGCGATCGATGACTTGAGACACCTTGTAAGTTTGGACCATCAGCCCATCAATGAGTGGCCTACAGACAATTAAATAGAACAATATGGAACGTGTTGGATTAGTTTTGTCTAAGACGTTTTTATGAAAACATGTTGCATGGTATGCTATGATAGGTCTAAACAAATTATTAAAAGGCTAATTGGGTATCGAAATTGCAATACAAATCTCACATGTAATCCGTTCCAACAGTAGTAGTAGGTACAGTTCTTCCTTTGTAGTCAATGTACTCTTTACCTTTCACTCTAGCTTCTTTAACAGCATTCCTTTTCCACATAGCCTCATTTTTAACCTTTCTTCCACTGCTAGTACTAGGTTCTTCATCCATTATAAGTCTTTTTCATTAAAACAACGAGATGAATTGTAATAATTATAATTCATAACGCAATTTAATTATTAAATTGCGTGGGAGAAACCCTGTACGGCAGATTTGGCTGACGTAGTTTCCTTGTGGAAATATAAGTATAGTCTAAACGGTTTTTTTATGAGCATATTTGAGGTGTTTTTTAAAGTATAAGTTGAACGAGGAATTTTTGTAGAGGCAGTTTTTTTTAATGAATTAAAAAGATCTGAAATCGAAACATTGTGTTCACTGCGAGAAAACTACATGAATAATAAAATAAGCCCAAATAACCTCAAACTCGTAACCAAAACAAAACAAAAATTGGATTAAAAACATCTGAAAGCTACCAGCAGAACACAGCTGGTTTTCTCAGTGCTGCAAACAAAAACCTTCTAAGTCACTGACCTGGAACCTTTTAGTTTACAGACAATATTTTAGCTCTCTATTTAACGTGTACGGAGAGGTCTGATTTAGAAGTTTTACTATACTATGGTGGAACTGTCTTCAAAGAACAAATTTTTATCAAAAAGTCAAATATTAAAAAAAATGACTAAGAACGTTTTTGTATACATTGATTCAATTAATAACAGGCTAAACCACAACTCCTCTAATGAAAATGTATTCAATTCCTCTAATATTTGAAGATGCCCTTAAAAATAGTTTTGAACTAAAGTTTGACCCTGATAAAAAGAATACAAAAAAGCGAAATAGAACTAGAAATGTAATTTGGTTCAACCCCCCATATAGCAAAAATGTTTCCACAAACATAGGAAAAGTGTTTTTAAAATTGGTCGATAAACATTTCCCGCCCTCTAATAAATTACATAAAATTTTTAATCGAAATACAATTAAAGTTAGCTACAGTTGCACAAAAAATATGGAAAGAATTATAAAAAGTCACACTAATGCTTTGTTAAACGGAAAAGAAATCCTAAATGAAAAAAACTACAGAAACTTGTAATTGTAAACAAAAAAAACAATTGTCCAATGAGTGGAAGTTGTTTAAAAAAATGTGGTATATAAATATGTTATTTCCTCTAAGAATGTACCTGATAAACTATATATTGGCATAACAGAGGGTGAATGGAAAAAACGTTATACCAACCATAAACAATCTTTTAAAAATAAAAAGTATTCAAAAGACACCAAGCTGTCGAAATATATATGGGAATTAAAAGATAAAAATATTGATGATTTTATACTGAATTGGTCCATCCTTTAAACAGCGCCTGCATATAACAATATTTCCAAAAAATGTATACTATGCCTACAAGAAAAATTTGAAATAATTACGCATGCAAACCAAGAATGTTTATTAAACAAAAAATCAGAATTAATTTCTAAATGCAGGCACAAAAATAAGTTTCTCCTAAAAAAAACTATAATGATAAATGAGCTCAAATAATAGTTACATTAAGTCCCCCCTTTTAAAAAATATTTTTCTAAAAATGCACAAGGAATTATTTCCAAAGAATTCTTTTTATAAAAGTGTCAGCGAATTCCACAAATGTGTGAAAATTTACAGTTTTTAAGACATTTGCGACTTCCTGTAATTTAATTTTTGGTATAAATTGAAGTTTTATTAATTTGATCATTCATATAATTCCTAAAAAAAAGTATATATATATATATATATATATATATATATATATATATATATATATATATATATATATATATATATATATATATACTTTTTTTAGGAGTCTTTTAAAAGATAAACCAATAAATTCAATTCAATAATGATATATAGTATGGAATGCTTAAATAAAACATTGTTTAATATAGTTTTTAATTCTTAAGATTATAGTTAACTTTATGCTAGTGAAAATGTTTTTATTCTTAATAATTAAAATTAGAAAACATGTCAATCAACATGTATTATATTAATTTTAAAAAGAATTTTAATAATTAATATATTGTGATCTTAATGAAGTAGTTACACGAATAAAATAGTCTCGACAAAGCAGTGGGGATCTTTATTAAATAGTTTTTGTTTTAAGGCTGTATTTGTTTAAAAAATAAATGTAATATTTTAATGATACAATTTTTTCTAATTTTATTTTTTCGAAATAAGTGTTGCAATAAAGTTATTTGCATATGGATGAGAATTTCGTTAACTTTACAAAAAGAACGCAGAGACTCACGTAAGGTTGTATTTAGTGTTGATAAGCCATCCATAAAGTACTTACTCTGATAGGGGGAGAAGGGGTCTTCAAATAGCGTAGGAAAGCGTACGGAGGAGGAGAGGGAGTGTGGTTTAACATAAAAGTACGTATGCACTTAGAAACGGATCTACGGAAGGAAGGAACGTTAAGAGTGTCATGTTTAAGCATCTTCTCTCCATCGCCCGAAAAAGACTTTTTTAACGAATATGGTCGGATTTTTTACAAATTGAAGGGTGAGTTTTAGTTTTGAGTACTTTTTTTTATTTCGTAAGCAGTCGGGTACTTTTTAAGAATTTGCTTCCCCCTCCCCTTATTTTATTTCTAGAACCGAATCTGTACGCATTAATTAGAAAAAAATTACTTGGTAATGTTTGCTTTTCTTATTTATCACAATTAACTTGTTAATAACTAAATTTGAATAAATAACAACTTTAAAAAATTAATAATAAAACCATACGGTTTCATCTTTGTCCACAAATTGCTATTTAACCCATGGAAAAGTTAATTTTCTGACAAAAGTTCCTTATTTCCCAACATAAAAAGATATATGCATCGGGACGGAGTTGGTATTGTATCCCTCTATGCACACACATGCCTTTCTTTATACACTGACTTTTAGTAAAGCGAACCTGTTTTTCAGTCAACCCCTTTTTTGAGTCCGCAAAAAACAGTTCTTTGGCTTAGTTTTCAATATTACTCTTTTTGTGTGACACGTCGTTTACGGATTTACTAAATGATGTTTGCCTGAAAAAACGGTTGTCCTAAATAAAGTTAATTTATTTGTAAAATAACGAGAACTTTTTTTTTATGATCTTAGTTCGCAAAATATTTTTTTTGGTCTTAATCGGCAAAAGCAGATCCCCCTCCCTCCCTTTTAAGATCTCTTCGGGACGGCCCTAAACTTGACTACAACTTGATCACGGAGCTTTCAGTATAGAATCTCGTGAATTGACCTCTCGCTCAAACTAATCTTTTTAAACTATTTAATTTATATATATATATATATCTATATATATATATATATATTTATATATATATATATATATATATATATATATATATATATATATATATATATATATATATATATATATATATATATATGTATGTATATATATATATATATATATATATATTTATATATATATATATATATATATATATATATATATATATATATATATATATATATATATATATATATATATATACAGTATTGGACAAAACATTTGCAACCAACATCGAACAATGCTAAAAAGTGTTCCTAATTTTACATGTCTTAAAAACGAAACGAACTATACTACCACAGCAAACAGTTCAGGAGTCTAGAGTCATAGCATGCCATGACATGAGCAATCAGCTGACAGGTGACCGCACACAGGCAGAATTTCGTTGACAAGTGCCATTTTGCAGCGGACAAAACAAGTGCAACTTTTTTGGTTTGTTTCATTTTATTAAATCTGGTCCGTGTCAACGTCACGGAAGTTTTTTAATAATGAAAGGAAGTATCCAGAAGTTTCCAGAAGTTTTCAGAAGCATGCAGAAGCTTCCAGAAGTTTCCAGAAGAAGCATCTGGAAGCATCCAGTAGCATCCAGAAATATCCAGAAACATCCAGAAGCTTCCAGAAGCATCGAAAAGAAGCATCTAGAATCTTCCAGAACAGGTTCACACAGGGTCATTTTACTATATAAGAGACATGTAAATCGACATGTAATTCAGTCAGTATATGGAAGTCAATCAGTCAGTATTATCAAGACAGTTTATCGAAGTGAGTTTTATCAAAGAACATCAATACAAGAAGTGAAATACAACAAGTGTTTCATTACATCAATATAGTCCACATCCAACCAAGACGTTGTGTTCTACAGAGCATTATTGTATCATTACAAGGTAAATGTAACACGGTAAGCCTTGAGAAGCGTGATTTTTATTATTTTTATGACATTTTTATGAAGTGCAAAAATGGCTCCCGACAGTCTTGGATTGGAACTAAGAAAGAAAATTATTGGCGATTACGTAAGTGGAATGTCACAAAAAAGTATTTGTGATAAATATCGCGTGAAAAAATGGACCGTATCAAGACTATGTTCCAAATATCGTTCTACGGGCAAGTTGGCAGCAGATAACAAAGGTGGAAGACCGCGTTCCACCACTTCTAGAGAGGATTCTATGATCGTCAGATCCGTCAAGAATGATCCCTGGATATCATCAGTCGAGATACAAAAGCAATTAGAGCTGCCTGTATCGGACCGAACAATCAGACGACGTGCTGTTGAAGCCGGATTGTTTTCTCGACGCCCTGCAAAGAAACCGCTGATTTCACTAAAAAACCAGAAGAAAAGACTCCTGTTTGCTACATCTCATATTGACTGGAATGTGCAGAAATGGCGAACTGTCCTGTTTAGTGATGAATCGAAGTTCAACATCATTGGGAGCGATGGCATTTGCCGTGTACGTCGACCGGCCGGAAAACGCCTCGATTTACTTTACTGCCATAAGACCGTGAAGCATGGTGGAGGCAATGTAATGGTCTGCGGGTGTTTTTCTGTTAACGGTCTAGGTCCAATACATCGAAACGATGGAATAATGGACCGTTTCATGTATAAAAATATCAAGAAAGATGTTATGTTACCTCATGCTGAATGGAATATGCCGATAAAATGGGTTTTTCAGCAAGACAACGATCTGAAACACACTGCAAAAGTAGTCAAGCAGTGGTTTCAAGACAACCACCTATCGGTGATGGATTGGCCGCCTCCGGATCTCAACTCTATCGAGAACCTGTGGGAGATTGTCATCCGCAGAATTAATTGTGAAGGTGTTCGTAATAAGGATCAACTGTTAGAACAAATCCAAAAGGCCTGGGGAGCGAATCCACAAAGTTTCATTGATCACCTGATCGAATCTATGCCTCGAAGATGCAAGGCTGTGATCGACAACAAAGGATTCGCCACGAAATATTGATAGCAAAATACAGCTTGGTCAACATTTTGTCGGGTTGCACTTGTTTTGTCCATAAGGAAATCATCTTTTTTTAATACTTTTGATTAATTTATTAATTTTCGTGTACAAATAATGAGCTTTGTGATGAATAAAACTTGAAGAACTTTGTCTCTAAACAGTTACATAGTTATTTCTCTAAATTGAAAAAATGCAGCACTTTTATATAAAGAAACTAAATTAGCATTATTTGGTTGCACTCGTTTTGTCCGATACTGTATATATATATATATATATATATATATATATATATATATATATATATATATATATATATATATATATATATATATATATATATATATATATATATACATATATATATATATATATATATATATATATATATATATATATATATATATATATATATATATATATATACACATATATATATATATATATATATATATATATACATATATATATATACATATATATATATACATATATATATATACATATATATATATATACATATATATATATATATATATATATATATATATATATATATATATATATATATATATATATATATATATATATATATATATATATATATATATGTATATATGTATATATGTATATATGTATAAGTTAGTAGAAAATCACTTAACAAAAATTTTTCTCATTTTACACTGTGTTTCATCAATAAAGACTCATCAGAAATGCATTGCTGATGAGTCTTTGTTGATGAAACACTGTGTAAAATGAGATAAATTTTTGTTAAGTAATTTTCTATTAATGTATAATTGCTCTGTTCTTTTAAGAACATTGAGCACTTTATTTTGTGGAATACATTTTAAAATTGTTTAAATACAAATTGTATTTTACTATTACATTATCAAAAATAGCAAAACTGTTTGCGGGCTCTAAAAATAATTCAAATTGATGTTAAAACAATAGGAAAAAGTTTTTATCGATATATGATGCCTATGATGACATACTTAACTTTGAAGCTTCATTATTCAGTATCCTGTAAACTAATAATAAAAATTATATGATATGGATACATTCCTTGGTACATTTAGAGCAATAATAACCCTCGGAATTTTCATCAGTTTTTTTTTTTATGTTATTCCTATTTAAAAAAATGCACAAGAATGCCATTAAAGGCAACCACTGCTTCTATGATGGCATTCGGGAGGATGGGGCTGGTTAGGATCAAGGGTAACTTGATGATTTCATTTAATTTTAGATTCTTCCATCAGAAAAACCAGAAATTACTCGGAACCATCCTAATTTACCACTTCATGCTACACAGCAGCATTGTAAGGTTTCGCGCATGCGCATAGGATATATTCCGTTTTATGTATTTTTTAGACAAAAAAAAATCTTTTTTTTGTCTAAAAAATACATAAAAGGAAAGCGGAGCACCGCTTTCTTTTTACTTTTTTTAAAAATAAGTCTTTCTTATAAAAAAAAGAAAAAAGATTTTTCTAACACGTCAATATTGCAACACACCCAACTCGTCAGTATGCCATCATGGGAGGAAGTCATCATTTTCATTAAAACAAGCTGTGTCTCCCTTGCTCAAAAGATAAAATTAAAGTAAGTATTCCACTAAAAGCATAAAATTTGGATAAAAAATGTATGAGAAATTCCCTTTCTGCACAGTAAATAATAAAATCACAATCTTAATTATATGAAGCGAATAATACTACAACAGCACATCCCAAAATCAATTTTTGTTGATTATAAAAACAATATGTGTGCACAAGGGACGTATTTTCACTAAAACTTATGTAAAGTCAGTATGGTCATGTAGGTCTAATCACTTTTTTACCAAAACCAATTTTTATGGATATATGACCGGTATGCCATCATAGGCGCTATGTCATTATAGACGCCTTTCCCCTAGAAGAATTGAAGCATAGCTTAAACTTTCATGAAGAGCTAATCGATGAAAAAGTTAAGAAAGCAAATACTTTCAGTAAAGAAGACAATTTAGATATTACACGCTTCATAAAAAAATTAAGGGAGATGAAAGATCGATCGAGACGTAATAATTTAAGAGTAGATGGAATTAATAAAAATGAAGTTGAAAGCCGGGAGGAAAGCGAACTTTAGATAAAAATATTTTTGAAGAATTACTATCTGTTTAAAATGTCCAAATTAAACGGGCCCATAGAACTGGAAAAAAAAAAAGAATCAAATAAGCCGAGAACAAAAGTGATAAAACTTTTAGATTTTAAGATAAAGTCGAAATTTTGAGCAAGTCAAGCAATCTGAAAGGGAAAAACATGTATGTAAACGAGGATTTTTGTACTGAAACAACGCAAATCGGGAACGGTTTGAGGGAGAAAATGAAAACCGAACGAGCAGCTAATAAGTTTGCATACGTATCATATGATAAATTGATAATTCGCAATTGGGTTGCAAAGAAAACTAAAATTCATTTTTATAATACTTGTCATGAAATAACAGAATTTTGTTTTTACTATTACTTATTTTAAAGCAACCTGTATTAAAGATGGAGGAAACTTTATATTTTCGGATGAAAATGACGTTCTCGGTGATAATGACGCGAATTATTATATATAATAATTCGCGTCATTATCACCGTTTTTCTGTTATGTTTTTTATGTGAATATTTTGTTATTTAATAAAATCACAGTAAAAGTTTGTAAAAATTTAGTAAAAGGGAAACTGGAATAATAATCTTAAGAGAGTCAATTCGAAATAATATTTTTAAATGATTATTATTATTTGCTTAATAAAACAATTATTTAAAATCTCCATATTATAATATCCATATTATAATAATTTATGTATTTATATATTTCAAATCTCCATATTATAACAATTCGGAGATTTGAAACAACATGAACATGCGACAACAGGAATCTCATGTTTATTTGTACATCTAAAAAACATTTATATATTGGACAATGGATTTAACACTAGAAAACATTTTTATTTTTTTTATAATTAAAGACCAAGTCAAATTGGATTGTAAAATAAAATTTATTTTTGTTAATTGTTTGAAAATATTATATTTAAAAAGATAGTTTTTTTTTCTTTATTTTTTTTTTTTTTTTTTTTTTTTAATTAAGGTTTTACAATAAATTGTGTAGGCATAAACTGCCTGTCAACCTAATTATATAATACTTGACAATTACAGAGTTTGTATAACTAATATAAAATAAAATGTGGATTAGTCATAGAGAAGCCATTCATTTTTTAGATGATTGTCTAGAAGCAGTTTAAACGTTTTTAAAGATAACGCTGATACAATGTGATTAGGAAGAGAGTTCCATTTATTTATTATTCTTAGAGAAAAAAAATTCATACGTAAATTTAATCGCGAAGATTGTTTTTTTAGTTTATATATATGACCACGAGTAATAAATTTACTATCTATTTCAAAAAGACTTTTGTCACTATTGTTGTTTTTGCACCATTTGTAGACATTGATTAGGTCTGCACGAAGTAGCCTGTATTTTACAGTTGTCATATTTAATGCCAACAATCTTTGTTCATACGGTAGATCCTGTAATCCATTGATTCGTTTCGAAGCTCTTCTTAACACATTTTCTAGTTGCCGTTTGTCTTTGAGAAGTCCAGGGTTACAGATTGATCCACAGTATTCTAGGTGAGGGCGGACTAGTGCTGAAAATAGTTTTTTGAAGGATAATAAGTCTGGATATGATGTAAATGTTCTTTTTATTATTCCTATTATTTGTGTGGCTTTGTTGACTTGAATAGTTGTGTGTTTGGAAAATAATAAGTTCGAATCTATGTGAACACCTAAATCTCGTTCGCAATTTGTGGTTTTAATGTTTACTCTTATATTTTTTTCTGGATCATGCATATTATAAGTATGGGATTTGTTGTTGTTTCCTAAGTGCATTACAGAACATTTATCAATATTAAATTTCATTCCCCATTTTTGAGACCATGTAACAAGAGCGTCGATGTCATTTTGTAATTCTTGCGCAGATTGAGTATTTTCAATAGAACGGAAGATTTTGGTATCGTCAGCAAAAAGAGCAGCTTTTGATTTGATTACTTCAGGGATATCGTTGACATATATAATAAAAAGTAAAGCTGAAAGGACGGAGCCTTGGGGAACTCCACTTTTAACGGGTACCCAGTTTGAATAATTTCCATTAACAACAACTCTTTGTCTACGGTTTTTCAAAAAGTTTTTAATCCAATATAGTATTGATCCATTTATACCATAAGCTTTAAGTTTCGAAATAAGAAATTTATGTGGAACTTTGTCAAAGGCTTTTTCAAAATCAAGATAAATGTTGTCGATGGGAATATTATTATCAAGTGATGACGTCCAATAATTAATTACAGTTAAAAGGTTAGTTAAACAGGAATGATCTGGACGAAATCCATATTGGTGTGGACTTAATAAGTTATTTTTAATCAGGTGTGTCATAATATGACTTTTTATAATTTTTTCAAAGATTTTTATTAAAGTACAAGTTATACTGATAGGTCTATAATTAAGTGCTTTTGATCTGTCACCTTTTTTGAATATGGGTGTAATTGTTGCGTCTTTCCATATTTGGGGTATTGATCCACTCTCAAGTACTTTGTTAAAAATAGTACATAGATGTTTAGACATTTGAAAGCAAGTTTTCTTAAATATTATTGGGTGTAATGCATCAGGGCCTGGTGATTTATATGAGTTTAGACTTTTGAGGTATGTTTCGATATTTTCCGGACTTAGATCAATATTGTTTGTTAGTGGATTTACATTTTTATATGTTAGGTTAAATGGTGGTGTTGCTGTTATTTTTTTGTTTGAAAAAGTATCAGCAAAAAAAATATTGAATAGATGAGCTTTATCTAGATCAGTAGTTGCAACAATATTATTGTATTGGATGTCAGGGAATGCTTCTTTGTTTTTTCTTTTTGATTTGACATACGAGTAAAATGCTTTTGGATTTTGATCTATGTCTCTCGCCAGTTTTTTTTCAAATTCAATAATTGCTTTTCTGCACGCAGTTTTTGCTTTGTTTCGTGAAATGCGGTACTCATTATATGTTTCTTCATTTCTGTTCAATATATATTGACGATATTTCTCTCGTTTAAATTTAAGTTCGTTGATTATTTGAAAGTCAATCCACTTTGAGCGTTTTTTATTATTAAAGTTAGATTTTGGGATATTATTGTTGATAGTAGTTTTAAGTTTATTGAAAAAGATACTCCATAGTTGGTCTGAGTTGGATGTTGGACAGAGTTTAATATTTGCAAGGTCTTCATTAATTTTGTCATAGTTCCCTTTTGTGTATAAATGCTTTGTATGGTATTGTGGTAAATTTATAATAGATTCAATCGATACAGCAAAGTAGAGTAGTTGATGATGACTTTTGCCAATGGGTGCTAGATGAGTTAAAAAGGAGATCATGTTTTCATCAGAAGTAAATAAGAGGTCAATTGTAGAAGGATTTTATCTTAGTTTAAGGATTTTATTTTAGTTTAAGGATTTATTGCCATATATTGAAATATATGTTAAATATTTAGGAAAGTCATTGTTTACATTTTAATTTTAGCGTTAAGCAACTAGCTTAAATATCTTAAATAATTATTGTTAAATATTAAAAGTCTATTAAATATTTATATATTATATTAATATTTAATAATAAAAAATGTTCAAGAAGTCAAAAAAAGTATCCGTGCAACGTTAGCAACAATGCAAAAATATCGATGAAGAACTATAACGGGTTCTTTAAAGAACCCTTTCAAAGAGTTCTTTGAAGAACCTCTACGGGTACTCCACCAGCGTCAACGCGAAGAACCCTTAAAGGTTCTTTGAAGAACCATTCGGCTTAAAAGTGTAATCACAAAATGTTAGTAAGTAAATATTACTCTGTGAGCAGTGCCCATTATAGTATTTGTAGAAAAGAGAAAGAGAAGCAACATTACGACAATGTGATAATGGTTGGAGGTTGGCTGCAAGAGCAGGTCCAACTATGTTTACAATGCGTTTTTGCACCTAGCCTAAAAGAGAAAAGGCATCATTAGAAGATCCGCCCCAGATATGAAAACAGTATTCCATACAAGGACGGATTTGAGATTTATAGAGATAAAGAAAAGAATCCGGTGTAAGAAAGTGTTGAGCTCAATAAAGAAATGCAACCGTAGCGGATGCTAATTTTGCAACGGATTTGATAAACGGTTTCCAAGAAAGATCGGAAGTAAGAGTTAATCCTAGAAGATAAAGGGTAGATGGCTTATCGTGTACATTACCGTTCATAAATATAGGAAGATCTAAATTATTGCGATAACGATTGGCTGAAAAAAAACTAGTTTTTCTGAATTAAAGTTTACCAGCCACTTTGAGCCCCATGCTGTAGCTAAAGTGAGATCCTTTTCAAGCTCAAATGCCCCCTCCAAGCAATCAGAGAGTGTTGGCATTTTATCATGACAAGAATAAATGGTACTATCATCAGCGAACAGTGCCACTTTAGATGTGAAAATATCTGGAAGATCATTAATGTAAATTAAAAACAGTAAAAGGCTAAGGATTGAACCTTGAGGAACCCCTGAAGTTACAGAATATGAAGAAGAGTGCTGTTCATCGAGGACGACTTTTATACTACGATTGGAAAGGAAGGATTTAATAATCTTAAAGATGTTACCAGATACACCGTAAAAAAAAAGCTTATGGAGAAGACCAGCATGCCAAACTAAGCTAAAAGCTTTAGAAATATCAAGAGCGATGGCCTTAACCTCTCCACCTTTATTTAATGCACGATAAAACCTATCGGTTATTACTGTTAGCAAATCAGCAGTAGAACGCAAAAATCGAAATCCATATTAATGATCAGAAAGTAAGTTATTAGATTTAAGATGGGAGATTAAGTGTTTGTTAATTAAAGATTCAAAAACCTTGCTTATGATAGAAAGAAGACTAATTGAACGGTAGTTAGAAAAATCAGATCGCTCTCCAGAATTTTTGAAAATAGAGATAACAGATGCCGCTTTCCAGCAAGCTGGAAAACAAGACTCGGATAAGCACTTGTTAAATAGTTTTGAAAGTATAGACGACAGATCCGGAAAATAATTCTGCAATAACAGGTATGTTGTTTGAAGCACAAGCTGAGAATAGTCTAGGCAGGAAATCACTTTAGATACAGAAACTGGAGTAATACAGAGGTCAAGCAACGGATCAACCTGTTTGACGGCTAAATTAGGTAGAATGCAACTAGTGGAATCAAGAAATGATATTGATAAAAAGTTCTTAGCAAATAATTCAGCTTTGTCTTTAGGTGAGGTGACAAAGTCTGAACCATACAAGAAAGGTAGAATAACAGGTTTGTCCTTATTATTGATACTGTTAAAGATTCTCCAGAAGTCACGAGAGCCTAACGTTTGTGATGAATTACGAGATTCCATCACGTCAGATTAGCGGGCTTTGGCGTTAGATAAAACCTTTTTACAATGGATTCCCAGCAGTAATAAACAAACGTCTGTTTTCTGGAGAATTGTTTTGCTAATAGGTATGGAAGTAACGGTTTCGATTGGAAAATGAAGCAGCACAATGTCAGGAAAACCATGGGGAAGAGTGAGACTTGACTTGGAATTGTTGAGAGGGAATGAAAGATTCCATGCCAGCCTGAATCCACAAAGAAGCACATTTGTCAGCAGGATGACGAAAGATTTCTACCCAAGGGGCTGTCACGAAGAAAATCACGGAAAGAGTCCCAGTCAGCTTTAAGGTAGTTGTAAGAGGTACAGTTATATGGGGATTCAGTTAATGAAGGAGAATGAGATAATGGTTTTAGAGAGATCAAATTGTGATTAGAAGCACCTAAGGGTGAATGTGGAGAAACTGAGCACTTACTAGGATTAGAAACAAGACAAAAGTTGAGTAGAGAAGGTAAATGATTCGGGTTGTCTGGAAAGCGAGTTGGAAAGTTGACTATTTGAGTTAGAGACTGATAAAGGCAAAAGTTGTGGGCTTTAACGCCTGCAAAGTCACTAACACTTGAGCCAAGCCATTCAGTGTGATGGGCATTAAAGTCACTAACAACAACAATATTGGCTGATAGATAAAGAGAGAGGGCTCGGTCAACTTGATCAGAAATAACACCAAAAAGAGTGCAGTCATGAAATGAAGTAGAGCAATACAGAACAAAGAGAAAGGTAATAGAGTGAAGTGGTGCTAAACAAAAGCACATGAAAGAATAGTCTGTGGATTCAAACTTAGTTTCTCGACAAATGGGTGAATGTCTACAAATGTAAATGCCCGGACCAAGCATGTGACTATTGGAATCTTTACAAAAAAAAGGAATATAACCATCAACACTAATATCACAAGATGAGACAGCTGAACTCAAGTTAGTCTCACAAAGAGCAAGTAGGTCTGGTGAACTTTGCAAGTGATAAGACTCAACGGAAGAAAAGTTACTTTAAGACTACGAATATTAGTGAATGATAGGTTTAGAGAACTTGGTGATGACGATGGTTTTTTGTGTTTTATAGTTTTTGGTACTTTAGTTATTTTTAAATTTGTTAAAGAACTTAACTCAAAGCATAGATAGTACTCAGTACACTGTTTAATATTCCAAGCAATTGCCTCATTACTATTAACAAACCCTTAGCCGTTACAAAGGGCTCCAAATGTGGCCTTGACAATGCACACCAAAAGTACAAACAGAGACACCATCCATGCGCAACTAGGGCACTGCTAGTACTCTGATATTTTTTAGCTGTTGATGGAATCATCCTTCTGTGAGCTACCACAGAGTTCAAAAAATCTGACCACGAACCGGCCTCAGAACTACAAGACTGAGTTTTAGAGCTGTACCCTCATTAGGAGATAATATAATGAGTTGCCTAGTTTTAAAAACAGAGACACAAGCTAAACCCAAGCATTGAGTCAAAAAGATCCAGCATTCAACATCCTAAACTGGAAATAATGTATAATAAATACATCTGCGCCTGCCTAATAGATGAGGAAGGGGTGCGAGGCTAGTCAACAAATAGAATCTGTTTACCCCTTAAGTCTTTGCCTAGGAGGCCTTCTACAAGACAGTAGCCAGATGGATTTAACATCTGCCCAAAATGAGTAATTTTATCGAGACATCATCTCTTGCATTTACTTAACCAAGTGCCCCAAAGCAGGGGGTATTTTGCATAAGTAGTTTATAGTGATCTGTGAAAGGCTTTCCATACCGTAAATCACATACTAATAAAAAAACTTGAAAACAACGAAGTGAAAAATAAAAATTTCCTTTGATTCAAAGGATATTTGACAAACCAAAAGAAATTTTTATATTATGATTAAAATAACACATTTCCATATTCAATAACTTGTGGGATTCCTCAGGGCTCTATTTTAGTACCACTCTTATTTCAATTGTATATAAATGACATATACTTAACAACAAATATTTTAGACCTAATTTTGTTTGCTGATGATTCCAATCTTTTTTTTTCTCACAGAGATGTTAAAACACTTTTTAAAATAGTTAATGAACAATTATGTAAAACTAATGAATGGTTCATAAGTAACAAATTTTCGCTAAATGCGGATAAAACAAAATAATTTCCATAAAGTAAGTAAATCAAAAAACATTCTTCTAAAATTACCAAATCTTATAATTAATAATACTTATATTAAAAGGGAAACATATGTAAACTACTTAGAAGTAAAACTGGATGAAAATTTACTGTGGTGTTCACATATAAATAGTATTAAAACAACACTCTCAAAAAATATCGCAATGATGTTTAAGGCTAAACCTTTTCTAAATGTAACATCTCTGAAAAAATTGTATTTTGTCTTTATTCACAGTTATTTGTCTTATTTTAATATTGTGTGGGCTAGTACTGACCATATAAAACTTAAGAAAATCTACTACAAACAAAAACATGCGAGCAGAATAGTATTTGGAGTCTACAGAATTACTCCTTGCGAACCACTTTTACGTGCGCTCGGTGCTTTAAATGTGTATAAACCCAATTTACACCAAGTTTTATTGTATATATATATATATATATATATATATATATATATATATATATATATATATATATATATATATATATATATATATATATATATATATATATAATGTCTTATATATATATATATATATATATATATATATATATATATATATATATATATATATATATATATATATATATATATATATGTATATATATATATATATATATATATATAAGACATGTATATACACACACTTTTCTGTAATTGCTCTTACAAAGACAAGTTTATGAAAAAATCTATATTTACGGAGATAAAAACACTATTAGGACACTCAGAGGCGTAGAAAGAATTTTTTGGTGTTCGAGATAGGTAACTTCCAGACATGAAGCAAACTCCAAACATTTATATGTTTATACTTATGTCAAATAATGAGGGTTTGCAAAAAATTGCGATGATTGGAGGCTGGGAACAAAAAAGCCCCAAAATTTTCGCCCCCCTGCCCCAAACGTGAGAGCAACAAGTTGATGAAGTATTTTTTGTACTATTCTTAACTAGACTTATATTCATCGATAAATTTCAAGTTTCATAGTATTATCTATTAGCGTTTAAAAATTATTACCATATAAAATTTGCAACCCCCTCAAATTGAGGGGGGTTTAAACTTTATATGTTCATAATTTTTGAACGCTAAAATAATTTAAAATGAAATCTAAAATTTATCGATGAATATAAGTCTAGTTAAGAATAGTACAAAAAATACTTCATCAACTTGTTGCTCTTACGTTTGGGGCAGGGGGGGGGGCGAAACTTTTGGGGCTTTTTTGTTCCCAGCCTCCAATCATCGCAATTTTTTGCAAACCCTCATTATTTGACATAAGTATAAACATATAAATGTTTGGAGTTTGCTCCATGTCTGGAAGTTACCTATCTCGAACACCAAAAAATTCTTTCTACGCCTCTGAGGACACTTGAGTGTCCTCATAATGTTTTTATTTTCTCTCACAAGTTTAGGGGAGAAAAAAAGCAAGAAACTCTGTTCGTTCTATTAAGAAATATTCATGGAAACAAGCTGAGTGCTTAGAAGAAGTTTCGTCATACCCTAATGGTTTTAATATTAATTTTTCTGAATTAGCACGTAAATTTTCTGTGGCAAATAAAAAAATTAATAGCTTTAAATAGCTCTTTTATAGCATTTTATCAAAAACAATATATGAAAATAGTTACACTATTTTAACAGTAATGAGTATAAATAAAAAAACAAGAATTATTAAAAAATATTTTTAAGGTATTACACCTGCTAATGGAGTACTAAAAAAACTTTTAGAACATATGAATTGTAACTTAAAAAGGCTAAATCTACAAAGACAAATGTCCGATATTAGAAACCTTGATAACCAAAATATTAATAATATACAATACAGAAGAAAAAAACGAAGGTATTTATTACCTTTATTTTACTCATTTTTTAAAGATTAAACTTTCCATATTTTATTAACCATTCATAGTTTAACTCATTTATTTAATAAATTTATAGGTTAAACCTTCCATACCTCAGACATATATCTTTGCAATGCAAGCCAACTAATAAAAAAATAAGGAATTTAATGTTTTGGCATGATTGCTCCAGTATCTCTTATCTCACCCACTTTATTGTTACAGTTAGAGTTATGTATTATACAGCCATATTTTTAAGTAACTTTGTATATAAACAAAAGTATAGTGAGTTAATAAATGCAGAGGTTGAAAAGCCCTACTTATACATATTTGGTAGATGTCCTTCCCACACGTCCCGGGAATCATGAGTAACTGTCACAGAAGACTCCGAAAAAATCCTTTGGAGGGAATGATCCTCACACTGTTCTCAAAAATGCAAAAAATGAAATCTTTTATGACCGTCCGAGAAAAAAAAATCAGTCTGGATTTTTTTCATTTATTCTTTAAAATCATGAAATGACAACTCTGACTCTTTTTGCATTTTTACAGCATATCTAAAGAAATTCTACTCAAGCATTCTTTAGATATGGATATTAAGACGAATGTGTACACAATAATCTTTAAAAAGGATTCCTAAATCAAGCCATACAGATTATAAACTCTTGATGACTTTAGACACTCTTGCTGCTAAAGTAAACCATGCATGTATTCTTCAGGTTGTTTAGCTTCTTGAACTCCGAGGCTGATCTTGAGAAAGCCTCCTCCACCATCAATGCCAAGCTTCGACATATTCTGAGTAAATTTTCTTTTGGAGCAGCAGCTGATCAAGAAGGTCTGTTAGTTTGATGCAGTGAACAACAATTTGACTTCTTTGTTCTGTTTTGTCAGTGGTGATCTCAGTTGTAGATTGGGTAAAGTATTCTGCTAAGCTCTTGCCAAGCTCAGCAAACTTTGCGTGAATGTTTGGCTACAAGACTCGAGCCTGGGAGAAGTGGTTAAGTGTGGACACTAGCTTCTTTACAGATTGATTTGACAATCCGGTGTTGGCTTGAAGTTGTACTAAGTCTCGACCGCTCAAAACATCAGCTTCAGAGAAGAGATTTTTGGCACTGGATGGACCTAGGATCACAGAGGAATTCTCATTACTAATTTACAAAAATCTCTTAAGTATTTAAACCACGAAAATAATGTAGCAGTACCTATTAAGAACAATAAGTTTTACCTTTCTTCACTCGCAAAGAGCGCCCACCAGAGGCTTGAGCCAGTTTCATAGTCCCATGTGGAGAGGCTTCCTTGGCAGCAACTACAGATGCTGCAATTTGTTCTCCAACCTTATGGTTTTCAAGTGCAAGTGCTGTCATATTTTCACTGAAGGAGGCATTGCTGCAGTTGTGTGGCACCCCTCTTCCAATGATTGAAAGGCAGTCTGAGCACCTCCGCTGTGTTGCTTGAGGCTGTGCTGAATTTGAAGACGGTGGGTTGTCCAGAGGATGCTTTTCAAGGAACTTCATCAAACAAGCATGTGACTGTCTATCTTACAGATAAGGCAGTCACATGCTTGCTCTCTTGTAACTGGTTTCATCCTGATAGAGGAGAAGCCAAAGACAAGAGAAATGGTGACAGACTCTCCCTTGCTTTTTTCCCAAATGCAAGCCTACATGTGTCACAAATGCCTTTGGGCACTCTTGAGTCACTAAAGTCTATAGGAGTTGGAAAGGTTTCTGGCACAACTTGTATCAAGTGGCCTGTCACCTCTCTGACACACTTCCTCATGCAGAGAAAATAAACTGTTTTCCTGCATTCATCATGGGACTTGACTGAATCATGATCAGTGCTTCAAGGAATCAAGAATCAAGGCTTTGCGATCATGCCTTTTTTTGACAAAAGGCATGATCGCAAAGCAGACCTAAAGAAAATCACTACTTTTATGCATATGATTAGGGCTGTCATTGGTGACTAGCAAAAGTTGACATTGAAAATGTATTTAAAAATTAAAAAGAAAATGAGTTATTGGTCAAGAAACACCTTGTCATCATTAGATTTTTTACCTTTAAAATGGGATCGAAGCAGATAAACTCTCATGCACAGATATGTAGGTATTGCACACTTTATTTTGTCAGTGCTATTTCCCGGAATTCAAAAAAAAAATTTGATTAAAAATATAGCACAAAGCAAGTATTTAAAGATTGGTCCTTTAGACATATTGGGAAGAACCATAGATATATAAATTACTGGATACGGCATAGGCAGAAATAATTGAAGCCGGGCATACTTTACCTTTATGACGTAGAGTGAGGCAGAAAAATATAGTTTAATCAGCGTATATATTGAACAATGTTTACAATTTAATTTCAAGTTATATTTTGTATTGCATATAAACAATAACTTCGAAGAAATTTTAAATTATTTTCTGGTTTATATATATTTCAATTACAGATGATCTAAATAAAATAAATCTTAGTTATAAAATTTTAAAAATCTACAAAAAAAAAAGAAAAAGCTTTTCAAATACTCAATATTAGTATAATACTATTAGTTTAATAGTGCAATGCAAATAAAAGTTTTATTAAAATAATATGTCATGAATTACCTAACTAACTTGTATATGGTTGTATAATGCAAGATTTATATGGAGTTTTAAGAGACTAATATTGAATATAAAATTATACATCTATATTTATGTATAATATATTTATTTATAATATACATATATATTTATGTACAATATATTTAAAGATTTAGTCCTTGTTTTAAAATGGTTAATTCGTGCAGTGCTTTTGGGTGTACAGCTAGATCTGCTAAAGAGGTTTCCAGAAGTTTTCATAGGTAAGAATTAAGTATCTATATAAATTGTTTTGATTTTAAAGATTCAATAGAAATTTAATATATTGATTTTAAAAGACAAACACTGTATGTTTAATAAATTCTAGCTATCCATTTTTAAATAGATTTCCAGTGAATCCAGATAAAAGAGCAGCATGGATTCTTGCAACAAAACGAAAGAATTTTGTCCCCTCTTCCACTAGTTTTATTTGTTCAGATCATTTTTCTAATAATTGCTTTGACGAAAGCAAAACATCAGGTTACTGTTTGAGAAAATATCTGAAACCTGATGCAACACCAACAATTTTTGATTTTCCAAAACATTTTAGAACAACCACTAGTAAAATTCGAAAAGCACCAACAGAAAGAATGCTGAAAAAACAGGTAAAGAAAGAAAAAAATGACACAGTTTTTGAGAATACTTATGAAGAAAAGGTGATTAGTACAAATAAAAAAATGAGTGAAGAAGATTGCATGGAGACTGATTCAGACAATTTGAAAACTGTCAACAAGAAGTTGTCATTTGTATTAAATGTTTATAAATTACAGAAAAAATGTATCAGATATGTAATGCAACAAATGTGATAAATGAATTACAAGAAAAACGTTTAATTAGTGATGAAGCCACAGCAACTTTAAATCGTCTTAATCCTGGTGTTAAAGATTTAATTCAAAGAGAACTGAAACCCAAAAGCAAATTAAAATACTCTCCACCAATGCGAACTTTTGCATTAACATTGCATTTTTATTCAGCAAAAGTATATGATTATGTCAGACAGTCCTTCAATACTTGTCTTCCTCACCCAGACACTTTGAGAAAATGGTATAGTAGTATCAATAGACAGCCAGGCTTTACTCATGAAGCATTCCAAATTTTAAAATTGAAAAATAATGAATCTACCAAAAAAATTGTATGGAATTTGGTGATGGACGAAATGTCAATTCGAAAGCAAATTGATTGGGATGGGCATACATCCTATGGCTTTGTTAATTATGGAACAGGATTTAACGATGACAGTGTTGGTGTTGCTAAAGAAGCTTTTGTTTTATTGTTAGTTGCTGTTAATGGACATTGGAAAATCCCAATAGCTTATTTCTTAACAGATGGACTTAATTCAAAAGAGAAAGCAAACATTATTTGTCTCATTAAAGTTCATGAAACTGGAGTTCAAGTTATTTCTTTAACTTTTGATGGTACAGCTGCAAATTTATCTATGATGAAAATTCTTGGTGCTGACTATAATGATATAAAAAATCTGAAACCGTACTTTAAACATCCAGTAAGTGAAGAACCAGTATTTTTAATTCCTGATGCTTGCCGTATGTTAAAATTAGTTAGAAATTGCTTTGGTGAAAAGAAATTGCTATAAGACAATAACAATGGTATTATTAATTATGCTTTCATTGAACTATTGTATGAGCTTCAATCAAAAGAAGGAATTCATGCTGCTAATAAACTGAAAAAACACCATATTGAATGGAAGCAACAAAAAATGAAAGTGAAATTGGCAGCACAAACATTAAGACAAAGTGTTGCAGATGCTCTTGATTTTTGTGCAAACAAGTTAAAATTAAAAGAGTTTCAAGATTGTGGACCAACTATCAATTTTATTCAGCTTATAGACAAAAGTTTTGATTTATTAAACAGTCGGAATTTTATTGGTAAAAATTATAAAGCTCCTATCTCTTTAAGCAATTTGGAACACTGTACAAATAACACAAGTTCGAAACAAACTAACTAAACTTGTGTTGTTCAAAAATCAGTGAAAGAAATTAATATCCACATTATATATATATATATATATATATATATATATATATATATATATATATATATATATATATATATATATATATATATATATATATATATATATATATATATATATATATATATATATATATATATATATATATATATATATATATATATACTATAAAATAACATATAGTATTTTTATTTTAAGAAAAACACTGAAAAATTACCTTGATCCAACAAAATAAGTACTTTGTCAATGCACGATATTCCAAACATGTATTTTATACATAAATATAGGTATATATTATAATAAATATAATATACATAGATATAGATGTATATAAAAATGAATAGATAGTCTTCAGAAAACACCATTTTTTGAAACCAAATTAATATTCAATAAAAGTATAACGTTAAAATTTAGACTGTATATTTTATTTGCTAGTACAACTTCACTTTAAATAGCTCATTATCAAATCCTCAGGTGCTGCTGATAAACTGTTAATAGCCTCAAGTCATGAGCCTAATTAAAATTATACAAATAAACAAATTCTCTTGAAACTTATTAATATATATTACTTTTAATAAACTTTTTGTAATAGTAATATGCTTTATAATATATTTATATATATAATATATATATTATATATTATATTACATATATAATATATATATATATATATTATATTACATATTACTTTTATTAAACGAACTGTTTTGCCTCACTTACGTCACTTTTTCAACGATAGCTCGGCTTTAAAATATTTTCCAAAATTATATGGTCGGGCATGCCTATGCCGTATCCAGTAATTTATATATCTATGGGAAGAACTTACAAATCCTGTCTAATAAAAAATTACATATCAGGAAATGGTATCATTTACGGCTTGTTAGAATAGATATAAAACTTTAAAAAGGATTTATATTAATATATTTATATTTTACTTATTTTTTCTAAGTAAAGATGTTTTTGGTCAAATTCATCTCAGTATCCATATCTAAAGAGTGCTTGAGTAGAATTTCTTTAGATATGCTGTAAAAATGCAAAAGGAGTCAGAGTTGTCATTTCATGATTTTAAAGAATAAATGAAAAAATTCAAATTTTTTTTTCTCGGACGGTCACAAAAGATTTCATTTTTTGCATTTTTGAGAACAGTAATGTGTGAGGATCATTCCCTCCAAAGGATTTTTTCGGAGTCTTCCGTGACAGTTTCTCATGATTCCCGGGACGTTTGTTCCAATGACCAGCAACTCTTATTTTTTTTGTTTGGTTTTGTTTTGTTTTGTTCTTTATTACAATGTTTAAGATACAAATACAAAGAAGAAATACAAGTGAAGATATTGCAAAAATAAATAAAGAACGCGGATACTCAAAGAAGACCTTTAGGTCTTGTCACAGAGAACCGCTGATGGAGAACTTAAAATTTATACAGAGTATAAAAATTGTTATACAAATAAATGAAATCGTTAAGACTTAAAATTTCTTTTACAACTAGAAAATATAAATAAACAAAAAATATACAAGTATTTGATTCAATAACCAAAAAGAAAGCGGACACTCGCAGAAGACCATCAAGTCCTTATCAAGAACCGCTCACAAATCTAAAAATGTCATAAAAACCAAGTTTATGCATACATGGTTAAGTGTATAAAGCACAAGAAAAATTAAGTGCATTCATATACATATTCAGTTACATCACTGCATGAAAAACAAAAATGTAATTTATTTAATGTTTAAAAATACAAAAATATAACATCAGTAGACAAAATGATTTCCGTTAGCCTTTTTATTGAATAAGAGGTAACTCCATTCCAAAGAAAAATCAAAACGTTTCATAACTATTTTATTCCAAAGAGAAGCTCCACGAAATGAAATGCTTGATTTTCCAAAATTAGTTTGAAATAATGGTAGACGAATTAAATTATCATTTCTTAAGTTGTATTTATTTTTATCTTTCAAGGTATATAAATAATGGAAAGAAACTGATTTATAGTTAGTTTTACATTTGTACATAAAACAAAGAATATTAAAAACATTTAGCTTATATATAGCAAGAATTTTCATTTCAAATAAGAGAGGTTTGGCATGAGTAAATCTATCTTTAAAATCAATAAGACGAGCAACATGCTTTTGTTGACGATAAAGAGGCCTAAGTTTGGATTTATTAGCACTACACCAAGCAATATTTGCATAGTTTAAATGGCAATGGATAAAGGAGTAATTTTATTGAGTTAAATTACTTTTATTTAAAACACTTCTAGCTTTATACAACATTCCTATACTTTTAGCAACTTTATTACACAAGAATTCTAAGTGATATTTCCAAATAAGGTTTTCATTGATATAGATACCCAAAAAGTTTGTATTAATTACTCTTTTTATTAGAATTTTGTCAATAAAAAGTAATGGTAAATCGCAAGGCAGAAGTTTTTTTTTAGAAGCTGCATGAAAAAGTATCCAATTAGTTTTTTCAACATTAAGTGAAAGTTTGTTTATTTTAAACCATTCAGAAATTTTTATTAATTTGAAATAATGATGTAATATTGTTATCAGATAAAAAGAGGTTAGTGTCATCCGCAAACATGACAGCAATCAAGTTCGAAGCTTTATGTAAATCATCGATGTAAATGAGAAAGAGAAGAAGCCCAAGTATAGAACCCTAAGGAATACCACAGGTTATATTTAATAGATTGTGTGGGTCAGTTAAATTACTACAAACTAACTGTTTACGGTTGCTTAAATAGCTTTTAAATAACAGTAAATCACCAGCATTGAAAATTGGAGTCACTTTAGCTATTTTTAGAAAATCAGGAAAAACGCCCTGTTTTATTGAACAATGTAAAACTTTAAATAGAACATCCTTTAGGGGTTCATAAGACTCGATGAAAACATTACCATTTATATTATTATAGCCAGCTGATTTATTACACTTAAGCATCTTAAAAGACTGCTCAAAATCTTCGTAAGATAATTCATAAGATGTTAAGACCAAAGTTATCGGAAAATCATACTCATCTAATTTATTAGCCTTAAGAGGAATTTTATTAGCTAGACTAAGGTTAACAGAAACAAAAAATTTATTTAATTCATTACTTATTACAGTTGGAAAGAGGAAAATTTATCATTAACTTTTATAGTTTTTTGCAGTGAGCACGGTTTTATTTTTTGCATGCATCACTAAGTTCTCAAAGAATTTCCCATGTGCGTTTGCAATTACGTTTGTTCATCTCAAGTAAATTTGAGAAGTACAATTTTTTTGAATTTTTCATTTGTCTTTCAAATTTTTCGGCATAATTTTTAGAAGGAATCTTAATTTCGTTTGTTTTGGTTTTTAAGTATTTGATTTATAATTTTTGCTTAATTTTAGAGGATCTACTAAGATCTTTTGTGATCCATGGTGACATTAAACTCTTGGTTATTTTATTTAATGTACATTTCGGAAAGTTTATGTCTTATATTTTATAAAAAGTTTTGAAGAAAGCGTCATAAATTTGATTGGCGTCTGTAGATACCTTAATTTGACTCCAATGAAGCAGAGATAACTGCTCCTAAAAAGAATTTAAATTTGCTGCGGTAAAAAAGCGTTTTAAAAAACTTATTTTCTGTTGGGATATTTTTTCTGCGGTAGTGTTAATCAAGATAAAAATGGGGAAGTGATCTGAGATGCTGCCTAAAATTATACCTTTTTTTAGAGAATTATTAAAAATATCATTTGCTATGATATTGTCAATTAAAGTAGCTGAATTTGACTCTTGTTGGCTTATTAATTAAAGGAATTGTCCTATATTCAAATACATCATTATAAAATTTATTAATTCCACAATCGCACAGTGATTAAGAAACACTTGAAATTTTGCCAAAATATAGTTTTTTGAGTAGCGAAATTTAAATAATGTTATTAGCTAACTATTTTCTACAGTTTCTTATATTTCCAACGGTATAGAAAAATGAGTACTGAAATAATAGATTTAATTGTTAATTTTTGTTTGAAAATGACCGAAAACAGCTCTTTTTTATCATTACATCGTTAATTTTTTTTATAAAATGAGCTTTTTAAACCTACATTATTTCAAAATGGGCAAATTAGGGCATCTAACTTTTTTAGTTTCTAACAGAATGATACAAACACTCTTTAAAAAAAGAATTGGCTTCACTAAGGAAGTCTAAGGAAAAAGTCCTAGCACTATAAAAATCAGTTTAAACTTATAAAAATTGCATTTTTTTAAATACATTTTTTATAAGATGTATAAATACATATTTACATTTTTTTTATAAATTAAGATAAATTTATCTATTATCTTTGTATATAATAAAAATTAAAATGAAAGGTTTTCTATTTGGGGAGAAAATTAGGTTTTATATAATGATAAAATTTTAATGATAAAAAAGAGCTATTTTCGGTTATTTTCAAACAAAAATTAACAATTAGGTCTATTATTTCAGTACTTATCTTTTTATACCGTTAGAAATATAAAAAACTGTAGAAAATAGTTAGCTAATAACATTGTTTAAATTTCGCTACTCAAAGAACTACATTTTGGCCAAATTTCAGGTGTTTCTACATCACTGTGAATTGGTGTGGAATGGAAAACTTATTTAAAACAAATTAATATCACCTATTAAATAGTATTATTTTTTTCTTAACTGCTTTTTCTTAAAATATCATTAATAAATATATCAAAATTTCCAATTTGACCCGAAGATGGGCGATAGCAACAACTTAAAATTAAGTTTTTGTTTTTTTGTGGTTATGATTTTAATTGTTTAAACCTCTTTGTCGTCATCAGAATTACTCATGTTAGGCCTCATAAATACATCAAAAAATTTTTAATATAAATTACTAAACCATCACCTCGCTTTCTATTTTTACGCTCTAAAGAAATTTTATTAAAACCTTGTAACCAGTTTCTTCGTTAGAACTTACGTCAACTGAGCTACACCAAGTTTCCGACATTCAAATTTAGTTTAAAAAACTAAGAGATTCTTTCATATTTATACAAAAAATTTCAAATTTTTTTGATATGCTTCTTATATTAATGTGCAAAATGTTTAAATTTATGAGTTTTAAGAAATTCTTTCATTTCATTGGAATAATAATCGGAGTAGTTGCTTAGTGAAGCACCGGCTCCGATAAAATAATTTAAATACTGATCCGATTCATGGTTTTGTAAAAAGTTGTCAGTTCAACTAAAACTTTGTTATATATTTTTTAAGAATTGCCATATTTAATAAAAAAAAAAGAAAAAGAAAATTGTAGAAAATATGATAAAAAGCTCATTTAATGGAATTGAAGCAAAAAGCTCTGCAAATTATCGAAAAAGTTTGCTGGTAGTTACAAACTGATTTTCAGATCAAGGTTGATCACTTTTTTTACTCACGTTCTGCAAAATACAAAACATTCTCTATATGACTGAAGATTCCAGATCAACACACAGTATTTTTCGATTATCAAATATCACATTTGTACATGCAATGATAATAAAAGAAAGTTTAGAAACAAATTTAAAAAATAGTTCGCAAAAATTTTTTAAAGCGTATTATCACTTAATCGTATCCTGTGCTCCTCTACATTATAGACTGATTTCAGGTCGTACATCTAATGTTGAAATAGAAGAAGCAATGTTTCAAAACTTGAAACTATCAACAAATACATCTTTTAATTATCATTCAAATAATCCGATTTAATGCAATAATCCGCAACCAAGAAAAAGAAATTTAAAGAAAAGAAAAAAGTTATGCGATAGTATCTCAATACTTCACAAATTCTACCAACCCTAACAAAGTCTTTTTAATGACATAAAAATATAATTTCCTTGGATTAAAAGTAATAGCAGTGATTATCAAAAACTTTTAGAAAAATCAGCTGATTATTTATTAGAAGATACTAATGTATCGTGGAAAGAAGTTGAAGATGGAGTAATATTTTTTGATATAAACTATCCAAATGATTCAAAAGAAAAAAAAAATTTCCCGTTTTCGTTCCTCTTCAATGCAACAACAGTCAGAGTATTTAGAAAAATGCTGGAAACATTGTTTGGAAAACAAAAAAATAATTCCTGCTTACAAAATCACAAATGGTACAAATGTTTTTTATTTAGATACACTACAATACTTCTAAATTTTAAACACTGAAAATATATATAAAGACAGTATTATATCAGTTAGTATAATATTGACTTGATAATATTAAAGCTCTTCAAAATATCATTAAGAATAATTATATCAATGAATCAACTGTATAATAACATTTAATATATAACTAATACTATTATAGTTTATAATATTAACTATAATATTATAGTTTACATGATTTCTTTATATTATAATAACAAATATTTTATTTTAGTATTTATATTGTATTTTATTATGTATTACTTAATTTAATGTTATAATTTATAATTTATAATTTATAACATAATATTACCATATAATAAATGTTATCAATAATGTATAATTTAGTTTTACAAAATTATATTTGATAACATATATATTTTTTTAATACATCTTAATTATGTTAAATCATTAAACAACCGTAGTAAATATGTTGCGGACCGGAAAATTTGTATGTTTGTTGCCACAGAGAACAAGCGAGTCAAAAAATATGAAAACTTGCATTAACACATGGGCTGAAAAGTTCCAGGCCTAACAAAGAAAACACGGTTTTTTTTGTTCATAATTAGCTTTATTCATCAACGTAATCTCCATCAAGAGTAACACAATCATTCCAGCGCCGCTCTAACATTTCAATACCTCATTTGTAGAACGATTTATCTTTTGCTTCAAAATAGGCCTCAGTTTCAGTGATAACCTCTTCATTCGTGCGAAATTTCTTATCACCGAAAATTTTTTTGGGGTCTGCAAACAGCCAGTAGCCGCTGGGAGCCAAATCTGGCGAGTACGGTGATGTGGGAGCAATTCGAAGTTCAATTCATATAGTTTTGCCATTGTTTTGATTGACTTGTGACACGGTGCGTTGTCTTGATGAAACAAAATTTTTTTCTTTGCCATATGCGGTCGTTTTTTTGCAACTTCGGCCTTCAAAAGGCTCCAATAACACTAGATAATATTCACTGTTGATGGTATTTCCTTTTTCAAGATAATCGATGAATATTACACCACGCACATCCCAAAATACCGAAGCCATAACTTTTTCAGCCGATTATTGTGCTTTCGGGCGCTTTGGACGAGGTTCACCAGTTGCTATCCACTCAAATGACAATTGTTTTGATTCAGGAGTGAAGTGATGGATCCATGTTTTATCCATTGTCACATATCGACGCAAAAACTCCGGTTTGTTACGTTTGAACATGGCCAAACACTGCTCAGAATCATCAACACGGTCTTGTTTTTGGTCAACAGTATGCAAACGCGGCACCCACTTTGAACAGAGCTTACTCATAGCCAAATGCTCATGCAATATTAAGCCAACACGTTCATTTGATATATTTACGATGTCAGCTACCTCACGCAACTTTACTTTTCGATCATTCAAAACGATTTTGTGGATTTTTTTTTATGTTTTCTGGTGTTACCGCCTCATTTGGACGTCCACTGCGTTCTGCATCATCGGTGTCTCTACGACCACGTTTGAAGTCAGCAAACCAACGTTTTATTGCTGTTTTTGATGGAGCGGAGTCACCATAACACTTTTCAAGCCATTGCTTCGCTTGAACGGTATTTTTTCCCATCAAGAAGCAGTGTAAAATTAAAACACGAAATTGTATTTGATCCATTGTTCTGAAAATAAAAAAAGTAAAGTTACTATTAGCAAAATAACTCACAAACTAATGAATAGAATATAATGAAATTTTAACAGCTGTCTTTTGAAGGTTAGTATTAACTGAAAAAAAGGTGACTGCAATAAAACTCGCGCTATCTATGTGTTAGGCCCGGGACTTTTCACCCCATGTGTTAAGTGTGTTGTGTAGTAAGAAATAGTAATCTAAATTTAGGTCACATTTTATTATTATTGTGCTATATACATAACACCGCAATAATCGTCAAATGACACCCGTCTAGGTAGTGCAATAGCGGTGCAGCGGTAGTGCGTTCGTCTCATAATCAAGAAGTTCCGAGTTCGATCACCACCATGTCCCTGGTAGTACCGCGTTCAACTTGTTTCTCAGCGCAGCGGCCTTGTTCGTCATGGTTTGTGTTTTGAAGTTATAGAGTTGACAGGTGTTTGTAAATTAAAACACACACACACACAAAAGGCTAGATATCAATAAATAAATTCTCTTCTTTTTGCTGCAAAAACGTTAGAATACTTTCCTTACTAATTATCTGCGTACAATTACTTTTAATCAAAAAAGCAGTTAAAATATTTAGAAATACAGTAAATTTGCTCGTCAGATGTCTATTTTTTAGCTATTTTATTTAATATCATCAAAGCATGTCTGATTTTAGTATATTTATCCACTGGGTGACGTAAGATAAAAAAAGCTTTTTCTTAAAAATATGTTTTTTGTCATACTATAAAGTTAAAAATTCCGACTAGATTATGCACCGTGAGTTAAATATTATTAAAAGTAGTAAATTGACATATCCCCTTATTATTATTTCACGCAATGCATTATGGTGTTTGTGTGTACTGAAAAATCAAAAACTGTTCATAGTTTTTTTAATTTTTCATTATTTCGTGGCTCACTCGTAGTTTTCTCTCTTATAGTTAATTACATTTACGCAAAAATCTTTTACAAACCTCATTATCTCCTCAGGAGAATAAGTGCATTGTAGTATAAAAAAATATTTCAACGCAGTTGTAGTTGAATTTCGTTAGGGAAGCTTGTTTGGCGCTACTGCAGTTTCTTCCCCCCCCCCCCCTCCTTTTTTTTATGATTGATTATGATAGAGAATTTTATGCTGATTAAGAATCGTATAAAAACATAGGTCTGAAAATCAACGAAAAGTGCTCTAATTTGACGTTAAAGTTTAAAAAAATCCCGATATAAACGCTAATATTCGCTATTTTGAAAAGAACTGCTGAAAGATGTTTTAGCCACTATAATTAACTTGTAATTAACGTGGTATTTACGTTAAAAGGTAGTGTTCGGCACAAATTCAAACAGTTTGATCAAATATGCGTCAAATGTTTGAAATGGTCAAATTCAAATCTTCCTATTTTGAATTTAGATCAAATTCAAATCTTTCCAAGATTTGATGTATATTTGAACGTTATTTAACTTATTTCATTTATTAATTTTAGTTATCTGAATCTATAAATTTTATTCATATTGCAGCATTTGTTACTATTTCTCACACATTACAGCTTCTTTTATTCTTTTTAATCCAACCAAGACTTCAAGCACTGGCAAGCTTGAATGGTATCTGCAGAGAGAAGATTTCTTTTGTCAGTAATAAGATTTTTTCCTAATGAGAAGAGCCTTTCTGATGATACAGATGTAGCAGGAATGGCCAGGTAATCTCTGGCCATTCTAGATAGGTTTGGATATTTGTCAGATCGAGATTTCCACCAAAGTAATATGTTGCTATTATTGCCGCCATCTATCTTATTTGTATCATTACAATAGTTTTCAAACTCATTACATGGGTTTGATGAAACACGCGATTTGAACGGGGTATATTTTGAAACGTTTTGAATGCTTGTAGCAGTTGTACCATTGCTTGGGGCATAATTGATTTGATATTCACAATTGACTGTGTCCATAATCTTTGTATACGACTCGCTGTTTGCGCCCTTATCATTTTTGTAATATTCAATACCAAATCTTGGGTCCAGGACAGTGCAGATAGTAAAGCAGTCACTAGTCAAATTATAATATTTTGAAATTTTTGCGAGCGCTGCAACTGTAGAGCGGTGTAGATTATCTTCAGGGTTGGTTTTTGTGGTCATCCATTCAGTAATGTGATCCAAAAGAATATTGAAGAGAGGAACCACCAAAGACAATGTGGAATATGAATCACCACTAATGAGCTGGGTAAATTCCTTGAATGGTTCAAGATACAAAACAATTGTTTCAAACCTGTTCCAAACATCTGCTGAAATTGATAGACAACAGTCTGGATTGTTTGCAGTTGAGTCAAAATCGCAAAAATACGCAATGAAACCAACTTTTAATTCCATTGCTCGTTTAAGCATATCAGCTGTTGAGTTCCATCTTGTAGGGACATCAAGTATTGGTTTTAAGGTGCAATTTGATTGCTGGAAACCTTTGAACCTAGAATATGATTGAGGACTGGATCGGATTTTTTTAATTCCTGTTCTAAGTTTTACAAGATCATCTTTCAAAACATCCAAACCTGCTTGCGCGCCCAAATTCAGCACATGAGCAAAACACCGGATATGCTCAAAGGTGGTTTTAATTTCGTACTTGGAATTTAAAATATCCATAAATGAATTATTATTGGAAGCATTATCTAAGGTAATGCCCATTCCTTTGCTTGTAAGACCGAATTCAATCAAAACTGACAAGAATGCATTAGATAAATTTGAACCTGAATGGGAATCAGGCAAGGATTTGAAATCAAGAGTTTTGGCATGTAGGTTCCAGTCTTTGTCAATGTAATGAGCCGTTATGCCCATAAAACCAATGTTGTTGGGTGATGTCCAGCAGTCAGTGGTGAATGAAACCTTTGAGTCAAGATTCAAAAAAAGGGTCTTTAGCAATTGTTTTTTGGTGTTGTAAGTGTCCATTATCTGGCGTTTTAATTGGCGCGCACTCATGATTGACAAATTTGGTTTCAGTAGAGTGAGTAGTTTACGAAAGTGGCTGGACTCTACCTCATTAAATGATTGATCATTCTTGACAATCCAGCTAACTAAGTATTCATTGAATAGATCTGGAGAATAAACGATTGGTGTCATTATCATGTCATCTAAACGTCGTTGCTTTGGTTCTCTGTCCCCAAGTAATTTGCTTTTGTGTTGAGAATTTAAATGGTTCATTAGATTTGTTGTCCCACCTTTATTGTAAGCATACTTGTTCTTGTGCTTTGGACAATGCTGGCATATGGCCTTGGTTTTGTCATGCTCATCAACTGTGAAATGATCCCATACAATTGATTGTGAACGTTTGGTGGTTTTTGTAACAGAAAAAGATTCGGGTTCTGAATTATCCGACATAATTAGGAATGTAATATATATTTCTGAAATAGATACATTTCAAGGTTGTTTACAAATAGTAAATATACTAATATTAAGTAAACACCTAATGAAAATGATTAAAATAATAATGGTTTAAATAATTAAAATAATATTAATAATAATGATAACAATAATAATAATTATATATAAGTCACTTGTCTTTATAAATACAATAGCTACATAAACAAAGTTAGACAGTTACAAACAGTTAAAACTGATAAAACGTTAAAGTAAACAATGACATATAGCAACTATTATAATGAAAAACAAGGAAAAATAATTAATGAAAATAAGAATAACGAATATTAAAATAAATTTGAATTTGAATACACGACGGAAAATACAAACAATAGACAAACATACAAGACAATATACAAAAACGCACAGAAAATTAATAAAATTAAAAAAAAAAATTCTTTGCTTTCAAGCAAGCCATTATTATATTTTTTTATTATTTTCTTTTTTCGAATGATTGTTTCTTTCAATGAATGTTTTTCGATTCGTTATTGTTTTACTTTTTCCATTTTTATTGTGGTTAAATTGTATTTGCAATTTTTTCTTTTGATTTTTACATATATTTTTTTCTACGTTTTTTCTTTTAATCTTGTACTTTGTTTACATTTCTTTTCTTTTTTTCTTTCTCTATGCTCTTTACTTTCTCTTTAATATTAACAAACTTTAATTAAAAACTCTTTTTTTTTTTTTTTTTTTTCCGTTATTGAAAGGCGACCGCCATTCCGGAAACCACTGCAAAGACCCCGGAATAAAGTGATATATATGTTTGCGGGCCTGTAAAATTTGGCGTTTTTTTTAAAACGCAAAAATTGAGAACAAATTGAATATTTGAAAATCAAATCCAAATCCTCCAGATATTTGTCAAATCAAATTCAAATCTATCCCCTCAAAGAACAGTTCAAATTCAAATCTTTAAAGGTTTGACGTATATTTGATTTTGCCGAACACTATTAAAAGGTAACTAAAATATGTTCATATTGCGAAATTTGCACGCACATTTAAAAAAATTCTTTTGTGCTAGATAACAGAATTTCAAAATTAAATTCTTAAAAAAGAAACTATTGTAAATATACAATGCAATAAAAAAGTAATTAACATATGATGTGTCATTTTTTTTTTTATTTAAATTGTTTTCATAATTAAGCAAGACCAAAGAATAAAATTATTCTAACTAATTGAGATTTTAAAATAATAAATTTTATTAATGAAACATACAACTGAAATGAATGAAACATTCAGTATGTTTATTTCAAATTTTTTTTATGAACATACTTCAATAATGTTCTCTGCAAAAAATGTTTTTAATAAACTTTTGTGGCTATGAAAATAGCCGTTTTTGGTTTACGATGATCCTAGAGTATAAATTATAACGCACGTGATATTTCTTATGCACACAGTAAGCACTACTCTGGTCCCACTAGGTATGCTGTTACAACCTGGTCCCAAAAATGATAAAAACGATGTTCGTTGAATCTTTGCATCCACATGAATTCTGATAAATAATCTGTTATCATTTCACAATTAGTCGAACCCATCATTGATTTGAATTTTGCTTTAGCTCGAGACCACATAGCTTCCACGTGATTTGATGTTACTTCTGTCTGCGGATCCACAAAGTTGTAAGTGTGATTAAAAGTGCCATGTTGATATTAAGGCCCTTACAAACCATTATATGCTGCACACGTATCACTCCAGATAGTAGTGCCAGGTAGGATCACTCATGTATGATTGGAATCAATGTTGCTCCGTCGCGATTTTGCACTGGAAATAAAAATCCATTTTTAGTCGCAGGTTCATAACCACCAAATACCCACTGTTGCAGAAATATGCGACCTACGTGGTTCTTTATTTTACAAAGAAACAAATTCATCTACTTCAACAATGCACCCAGGACTGCCTATTGGGTCAGGGTTATTAAGGAAATACTCGACGCAAATATCTTTGCAAAATTGATTCCAATCAACAATAGTGTGATCAGGCACTATATATTTTATAACTTTTCTATTAGATCAGGGAAATTTTATTATAGCCAGGTAAAAGTCAGGGAAAATGAACATGAAAATTTTCTGGCCACCCTGGCCTTAACTTATAAATATTTTGAAGTTTAATTGCTATTGATACTTTTCTATAGATACTTTCTTACTTTTATAGATCTAATTTCTTAGATATTAGCAGTTGCCAGCAAAGGAGGCCAAACCTTAAAGGAGGCTGTTCAAGGACTGACATTTACGTTGTTTACTAACAATCTTTGCCGTAAATTCAACTAGACTGGCGTGTCAAGAAATGATAATGAAACTTGCAAAACAAAGTCTTAGACTTACAATGTCGCCTTGTGCTCGAGAGTAATTTTAATGATTTAATTAACTTATTTATTTATGAAATAATGTCAAAGTATACTATGTAGCTACTTTTCGTATCGGAAAAAATAAAATAAAACTTATAAATTCATTCTTAGGAGCTGTAAGAAGAAATCCTCCAACAAGTGCAACTTCAGAATCCGGTTTCCAACATGAGGTTTAAGCGTTTTTTACGTAGTGCGACAGACCGAAACGATGGATGCAAATTACGGCAACATCTCAGGAAACAACAGAAAAACAGAAGGCTGCTGTCTAAATCTAGTCTATTAGCATCGTTATATGAAAAGATTTTATTTAGTTCAGAAAAAGAATAATTTATTTTATTTTTCATGTTCGTTTATATGTTTATTTTGTATTCCAATATTTATTATATTTTAGATGTAAAATATGCACTTACGTTATGTGATATAATTAATCATAGTCTTAAAATAATTTTTATTATTTTCTGATTATATTTTGTTCATATTTTTCAGCGGGCTTAAAAGTTGCTAAACGCGTGCGTATATAAGTATAACGTATCATACTTTACGTGCCAATCTTTATGCTTGATCTATTTTGGATGACTACGCGAGAAAGAAAAAATATATATATATAGTACAAAAAAATAATAAGTACATATCTATTTAAACTAAAATATGAAAATAGTAATATTAAATCCGTGCTTGCAAATAATAGAACTGAAGGTCATCAGACCGCAATCGTTCCATCATCGATTTGCCGCCAACGTTCTGTGCTTTGCCGCCCTCAGTCCGCTGTTGAGCCGCCTTCAACTTGCAAACAACAGACCGATATAAATACCATGTGCAAGTCAACACGGCGCCATGTCGGACGGCCGACGTTGGCACGGCATTTGCGCTGACAGCAGCCTGTTGCCGGTCCAACTACTTAATGTTTGCTGGGCCGAGACCTAACGAGGACCTTTTTTTTTTTATGATCTTAGTCCGCAAAATATTTTTATTTGGTCTTAATCGGCAAAAAATAGATACGTCTCCTCCTCTTCCTCCCTACTCTCCTTTAAGATCTCTTCGGGACCGCAGTGGACTTGACTACGACTTGATCACAGAGCCTTCAGTGTAGAATCTCACTAACTGACCTCCTGGCCGAACTAACTTGTTAAACTATTTTATATTTATATATATGTGTGTGTGTGTGTGTGTGTGTGTGTGTGTGTGTGTGTGTGTGTTTGTGTGTGTGTGTGTTTGTGTGTGTGTTTGTGTTTATTATTTATATATAATTTCTTATATTGATTTTCAATCATTTTAGTTGAAGTTGTTTTAATTAATATTTTCTTTTAATAATTTTCATTGTAGTATTTTACTTTATTTGCTTTATTTGATATGATATCAATTTTTATAGATACTTTTATAGAGGTAGTTTACTCTTTGTAAAAGTGGTGGAAAATTCGAGTTTATTAAGTGTTTTATTAGTTGCAACTGAAAGTTTTTTAATGGATATTTATTGCTTTTAATTTTTAACCTTGCATTCTTGACAATTAAGAAGACTTTGTAGCATTTTAATAAGGCTATGCAGCATAAAAGTAATTTATGTTTTCTAGGACAATTTTGACCTTATTCTTCTTCGTGCTTTAAATGCTCAACAATAAAATCGCCTTGTTTTTCAAATCGTTTATAATTGATATGAAATTAAAAAAAAATTTCAATATTTTTTTATATGGTGTGGATATATTTTGATTTTCATATGATTTGATATGATTTTCATTTACACGATGACGTCAAGTAAATGAAAATCACAAGGTCTTTAAATCAAGATAAAAAAAACTGAAATTAAAAAAAAACATAAAATCAAACATTGATGTCTGGCTTTTATGTTTTTTAGTTAAACTATAAATATTGCTACTTATTAAAACCGCTTGTCAAGGGATCCCGCTATTTTACTTATATTTACAACAATCTCTGGTAATTTAAAGACCAGATTTTTAGTTTAATGGTATTATGGCATAATAGGGGTGATGCATATCGCTAAAATATTTAAAACTTGAATTTAGACTTTTAAATAAATCTTAAGAAGGTAAACTTTTAAAGTCTTACCAGCTGTAAGTCAAATTTTGTGTTCATTACATTCAAATTAGTAAAAACTTAAAAAAAAAAGTTACACTTTTGGGTATTTATCGATCTTTCGAAAGCGTTTGAACGATATCTACTCATCTTCTTACATACTTAACTTTGTTTTTTTTGCTGATGATACACAAGTGTTATTTACCACACAAACATCAGCTCATTGTTAATCGGTTATATATATATATATATATATATATATATATATATATATATATATATATATATATATATATATATATATATATATACAGTATGCGGCTAAATTATTAGTTACACTTGCAAAAAATATCATAACAACAAGCTTTCTTACGTTTTCTTATGTTAAATTTTTATATAAATATTAGTGCTACTAGCTTAAATAAGTATATTTTTTTATAAATTAAAACTTTTATTTAAACACTGTTACTATTTTTAAGCATTTATGTATTAAAACTCATAATGCAAAATATTTTTAGTATATCGTGGGGGCGCCTTTTGCATCAATTACTGCTTGTATCCTTCTTGGCATACTTTAGATGCAATTCTTTCTATATGCTTTTAATTCCTGATCATTATGCCAGGGATTATTTTGTAAATCTGTGAGAATTTTTTTGTTGGTTTTAGTATCATGCCCAACTATCCGCTTTAAAAGTTCCCAGGTGTTCTATATTAGGTTTAAGTTGGGAGAATCGCCAGGCCATGGTAAAACAGTAACATTTTTTGACTATAAATATCTTGTCACTGATTTAGCTTTATGGCATTGGGCAGAATCATGCATTAAGATGCATTTGTATGCATCAGGAAACCAATCCTGTAACTGAGGAAATAGTTTGGTAGCTAATACTTTTTTATATTTATCCTTGTTTTTCATCCCTTCAACTATATAAAGAATGCTACTGCCTTTACCACTTACAAGTGATCACACCATCACCTTTAGAGAGTGTTTTACCATCTCCATAACACAGTCTGGGTTATATTTATCATTTTTAGGCACCAAAGTTTAAATATTTTTATATAATCACAAGTTGACGAAAGTTTCGTTTATTACACATGCATTGTCGCGCAATTAGTAATTTTGCAAAGAATATTCAAAAAGACGTATTTCGCAGGTTTTTGCATATTCTAGCTTACCACTGCTAAAAATTGCCACAAAAAAAAAACTGTAACTAATAGTTTGGCTGCCCACTGTGTGTGTGTATATATATATATATATATATATATATATATATATATATATATATATATATATATATATATATATATATATATATATATATATATATATATATATATATATATATATATATATATATATATATATATATATATACATATATATATATATATATATATATATATATATATATATATACGGTATACACGGTTTATCAAGAACTTGAGAAAGGGAATAAATGGTTTAAGGCCAACAAACTCTCCCTAAATATCAAGAAAAGTAAACTTACTCTTTTTACAAAACTATCCGAATTAATCACCCTCCCTATAAAACTATTAATCAATAAAACTAAACTTAAACGAGAATACTCAATCTAGTTTTCGGGCATAATTTTTAATGAATATATTATTGGAGTAATCAGATCAAAGAAGTAGGGAAAAAACTTACTATGTATACTATGTTACTATGTATAAAACAAAGCATCTCATGAGCACAAATTCTTTTAAAAATATTTATTTTGCATTTGTTCATAGCTACATCAATTATTGTAACATAATCAAGTACTTATCCATAGAAGTTAAATGCAATCTTCAAATCTTCAAAATATAAAAACCAAAAAGTTGCTATATATTATATGCAAACAAACACGCTTGTGCCAGACCTCTACTAAGAAAAATTGAAGTGCTCAATGTGTTCCACCTCGAGTTTGGTTTTTACGCAAAGCCGGGTTCGGGTTACCCAGCATGGGGTAGGTACTTCGAGTTTGACACGTATCACGCCAAGTACGGCTATCGAAAGTTTTAAAAATATTTATTTTTGAAAATTGTTGATTTTTTTCAGAAATTTTTTTTTACGGATTCATCCGTAATATAAATTGAAAAAAAAATTTTTTTTGATAGTTAAGGATTTATGATATATTAATTAGACAGATATTTTTTTTTGTCGATGATGGATTAGATAGATAGACAGATTTTTTTTTTTGTCGATGTGCTGTTTTTCTATCTGATAGGAAAAACTGTCTAAAGTACAGTTTATCCTATCGCATTGAAAAATTTGACAATCGACATTTATTGACTTTAATAAATATAGTTAGAATATATTACAAATACATATTTGTAGTATATTACAAAACTAATATACAATACTTTTTATATCATTATAATATTAAACGCAGAGGCGGATTTAAACCCCGTCAAGTGCTACAAGTGACGGGGTAAAAAAAACAAATATAAATATTGGTACTATGACGTCAAACACCCGCTTAATACGAATTGGCGATCTTATATTTTTGTTATATTTTGTTAGAAAATACAATTAGCAAGTTTCATACGGGAAGGTCTGGGTACTAATAATTGAGCTGTAGGGACAAAAAATTTTATTGCGTTTGTTTACATTTATAGCAGTTTAAAGTGCAGCAAAATATAGCTAATATAAATATAAACTAATTTACTATTACTGTTATAAATGGAATTAAATATTAAAGTAGTTAACATTTCAACTGCATCAAGAAAGATTTGTGTTGAATGGCTTGTTAACCACGGACTGGGTGTCACAGGCTCTGTTATAGAATTGCAAGGCAGAATTTTGAAGTTCTTACCATATCCAAAACTAGTTAAGAAACTTTATCTAAAAGCAAAAAAAAACTATTATTCAAAACAAGCTTATATGTAGACGAGATACCACACATGTCTCAAAATTGGACTGGAAGTGAAAACCTCTACCCTTGTGTAAACTCTGAACTTTTTAAAGAATACATACTCAATAAGAGAGAGGGACATTTGGACAACAGCAAAAAGCATACCAAATGTTAACTAGCAGAAAAATTATATCAGTTAAAATACATTCAGATAACAATATAGTATATGTAAGAGCTTTCATAAGAAAATCTTATAGCCATGATGCACGCCCTGCTTATTTACTTTTTGTAGGAGGGACACCTCATAAAGGTTATTGTGAATGCCCCGTTGGTCTTAGTGGGCTTTGTTGTCATGTTTTAGCTATCCTTCTTTACTTAAAGCAATATGATGATACAAAGACAACAATTTTAGAATTAACGTGCACACAAATGATACAGAAATGACATAAAAGATCAAAAAAAGGTTCTATTCCAATGGTCCCACTATCACATATTAAAGTAAAATCAGCAAGAAACAAAAGCACAATTGAAAACTTAAAAATTACTTCAGCAGATCCAGAAAGTTCATCTTTTAAAAGAGGTGTTTTAAAAATGAAGCAAAAAATTAAGAAAGGGTTGAAAAAGGAACCCAATTTTGAAAGACACGTATATGATACTCTTTGTTCAATAGATCTTGGATATGAATCTTCACTAATGGGGCACTTAAGATTTTGATATGACCCTGAAAGTTTTAAATCCCAATTCAATAAGTTAAGTTCTATAAATGCAAAAAGTCGTACTTTAAATAAACAAGCAGTAAACTCACAAAAATGTCAAGATAATTATAGTGAAATACCAACAATATTGCAAATACTAAATCAAAATAAAGTAAACACAGAGGTATCGTAGTTTCGCCTGAACAAGTTATTGTTTTAGAAAAAATTAATAAACAACTTTTAAATGAGGATCCTGTTATTTGCATTGATTTGACAAATCTGATACCATCACAAGAACAATACACAAATCATATTAATGTCAAACAAAATACCCAGGAGTGGATGGACACAAGAAAAGGGAAAATAACAGGGAGTCGATTACCAGCGTTGCTAGGAATATATGGACAGGAAAAATTTACAAATTATTGGAAGTTAGTTAAGGAAGGATTAAATGAAAATGATATTTATAACACACAAAACATAAAAAATTTTGAGTGTGGTCATAAATATGAATTTATTGCACTTCAGCACTTTGCAAAGATGTCAAAATGTTCTCCTGAAATGAAGATTAAGAATTGACCAATCACGTACGCATCCTATGAATCTCTCTACATGAATACGGGTAGAAGCTATATTAAAATTACCAGCTACATCAGCTTGTGGGAACTGATGGCTTGATTTTTGAGATGGTCGATTCAGATATATTCCTTTTGAAGCGCATAAATCTTGAATTGAAAACCCTCTATCTGCCATAACTTCGTGTTCTTTCTCAACTAGTTCTAAAATATGAGGTTGTTCTGTTAATTCATTATCTGTGATCGAACCAGGGTATATGTTTCCAAAACGCAATCCTGACCCATGTGGAGAGTTTTTATACACTTGAAAACATTAAAGAGTTAAGGTCATAATTGGTTGGTTGTTGAAACTTTAATTCTGTAGCATCCACAACAATATCGGTTTCACCATGGCCAGTTTTTTTAAAAACAGAAGGCATCATCAGGGAAATATAAGTGCTTTTGACTTTTAAATTTATCTCTAAAAATATTGTGCTTAGAAATACAACCCATCCAGTGAAAACACGATACATGATGCTTTTAGAAACGCCAGCCATAAATCCAATAACACCAAGATAAAGTGCATGTCTGCACAATGTTAAAACTGAAAACAATTCGGTTTTCTTTTCAAGGAATCTGGTTCCTATACCTTTGCAATCGGGATATTCAATTAAGTGGCAGTATGGTGCTACACAATTATAAAGGAGTTGAAATTGCAGGACAGTTAAACCACATAAATATTTAAACTGCTTTGGTTTGTCTTTAAGTTTGGAATATTTAAACATTCCTTTTTCAAATTTGTCTAGTTCTTTTTTTTAAATTTGATTTCTTACAGATAAAATTAAATATTTTTTATGTAACATATCATTCTTTACTTTGTTTATTTTTTTTTCTTTTTTAAGCTGTTTTATATAATTGTTTGCATTGTTTATTTTTTCTAGAGGAATTTTGTTAGCATCTGCTCCTTTTTTTAATTTAGAAAATAACTGTTGTTTTGTTGGTTTAAGTAATGATAAAGGAGATTTTGTAACATAAGAAGGTCGGTTTGTTGCTTTTTTACGAATAGGACAAGGTTTAGACAAGGATATCATCATACTAAGCTTACGTTTTAACCCTTTCAAATGTTTTTTATCAGCTTCAGTCGTTTTTCTTGATTTAGTTAATTTGGCCAGAGCATTTGCGTATTTTCGTTCCATTATAGCAATTTGGCTTGGTGGTGCAGCTATGTCTGGAATATCAGTGCATAACTCTCTTATTCCAGATGAAAAATGTTCACAACAAATATGCCCATTTCCGAAATTCATTCCCTTTGTATTTAAAACTCGGATATATTCTTTCTGAATAGAAACATCTTTGGGAAGCTTGTAAAACTTTATACGTTCTCCGTTAGTAGTTTTGGTTCTTAAGTTGTTGAAACATAATGCAGCGCCACAAAACCAGTTAACCATTTCTTTTAAGTGATACAATCAATATAATTTGATATCTAATAATGTTTAATATCTTTTTATTAAAATAAATAATAATTACATATCGCTAACTTATTTTATTAGCATATTAAAAAAAATATATTTGTTTTGATTTTTATATATATTTTTGACTCGATTGTATCAAGTACTACGCTATTTTTAGTAGTTTAATCGAGAGAAAAAACTGAATATCGCTTAATCTAGAAACATTATCTGATTGGCTAGAATTTTGTCCCTACAGGCAATATTCGCTTAGTTAAACCGCGTCGTATGACACTTGCTAATTAGGAAAAAGTTCACAGCGAAAACTATGCTTTGCAGAGGTTTCAAAAATTGTTTTATAAAAATAGCTAATGTAAACTATACTTTGCAGGTTATGAAAAAATTATTTTATAAAACTTGCTAATGTAAATTAAACTTTGCAGGATATGAGAAAATCGGATAAGGTTTACGCTATTAAAAGCAGCAATCTGATTCGTTTAAAAATAAAACTTTTTTAAAAATCGTAGTGTAAACAAAACTTTGCAGCATTTTTTGATTGGTTGCAAATATACAACAAAGCAATTCCTTTAAGAGTCATTTTTTGTAAGAATCAGGCAGTCAATGGAAGTGACCTCCTCCAAATTGCTTGAATTTTTTATATATTGATCAGAATATAGAGAAAACCTGTTGGGGAAAAAAAAATTTTCAAAAATGTTTCGTTCACTCGGAATCTGGGCTTAAATTTTTGAGATTTTTTTAAAAATTTTTAGAAATTTAGTTTTTGCCACCTTTGAACCCATTTTTTTGGCAAGGCAAAAAGTTGCACATAGCTTTTGTAGTTAATATCAGACGTAACCCAAAAGCTCTCTCCAAAAAATATAAAAAAGTTGCGTGACACTGTGCGGTTGGCTAATTATCATAGCTCAAAAGTACAAAATCAATCAGTTTTGTCAACTTTTAATCGGAGTTAATTCTAGCGGCGAAGTGTTGCACACAATTTTTCTTTTAGGATTTGAAATTATCAAAGGTATTGAGTCTAAAAATGCAAAGAAAGTTATGTGATACCTAAGGCCTATTAATATATTAAGACTTGAAATTGGAAAAAAATGTTTTAGTATACTTACAAAATGAACCATTACGGCAGAGGCGCTTAGTTTTGTAAAAATGTAAACATATCCAACTGTCAATACAAAAAGGTCCTAACATAATAATAAAAAAAATTCGTGTGATCTTTAGATATTAAGTTAAAAATAAAGGTACAAATTGTTAAAAATGATTAAGTACGAAGAGATATTTTTTTGGACACACAGATGAGGTTTTCGCTCACAATAAAATTTCTATCATCCAAAATTAGCATTTAGCATTACACAAAACATTGCACGTAATGTTAAGAAAAAATTTAAGCGTTTCTGACTATGATATAGAAATCATAACAATTGAAATAAATAATAATAAAAAACAATACATGATCAGAAGTGAATTATTTAAATTTACGTCATAACCAAATAACTTGTGGTGATCGAATGGAAGAAGAATCGCTGATATCACGATTGTGGAGAAACAAGTTAGTGGGCAGTTGTTTACTTTACCATAAAAATGTCTTAACTTTATTTTAACGATCTTTAAAATTTGCATAAATAGAGTAGATATTTTATCATTGCTATTGAGAAATAGGTACTGCATAAATAGAACTTGTTTTTAGTTGAGTATGAAACAAAACAAATATTTTTATGAAAACTGTTGTTGCTTTTCAAAAGGAAATTGTGGATCATTCAAAAAACATAAAATTATAAACAAAATGTTCTACATTCATCAGCTGGGAGATGTTGATGTTAAGAAACACCTCATCAACTTAAAGGTAATTATGTATTTTAAATTTACGCAGACTGTAATATAATTTTTATAATTACATACTTTATAACTTCTCTGCAATAAGATTTTGAGACAAAGTTCTTTAAACAAAAAAAAATAGCTCTTTTAATTAATTCCTCACTCTTTTAATAAATAATCACTAAATTAATCACACTCTTGCAATATTGTATTTTAATAATAAGAACAATGTATTTTAAACTTGTAAACATTTTTCGTGGAGTCAGATTATAAACAATGCTTTAAATGACACACTTAATAATTGTTTAAAAAATTGTTTTTAGGTCATGCGATTAAACGATAATAATATTTGGGAAAAAAATGGACTTATTGCAAATAGACTTAAAAGAAATCTTAAAAAGGATGAACAAATATGTGCTTTTCACCGGTACACGTTTGGTATTGCATGGAGTCCTCCAAAAACATGCTTTCATCCTCACCATCTAAATATAAAAGGAAAAAAATCTCCCGCTTTAAGGGCGTCACCAATACATGTCGTCATATCAATGTCAAAGCGATACAATGAAGTATTTTCAGTTGGTGCAATGCTGTGTTTTACCCATTTAAAGCAAGAAACTGCTTTATCTAGAGTCAACGAAAACACCAATTTATGTACAGAAACACAAACACAACAAGAACAAACATATATGACACCTGCTACTCCAGATGAAGAATTTGATCCCGGTGAAATTAATGTTTCACAGGAGATTTTGGACGAATCTCTAAGAAGCCGTGAGAGTGTAACTGAGGTTCTTAATGCAAGTCCAATAAAATTTAGATTAAAAAGGAAGTTCGAATATCTGGAAGATACTACTAAAGATAAGTTAAAACGCAAGTATGTTCGCCTAGAAAACTTATTAAAGAAAAAAATTTGCGGAAGCTGTTGCTCCTGGACAAGAGGAAACACTTATAGATTTTCTTAACAGTAAAAATGTTGATGAAATAAATAGCCCTCTCCCAATTGAAATTATTCGTGCTCAGAAAGTATATAAGCAAAGTGATTCCATGGGAAAGTTAGTTATCCTCTCATTATTAGACCATACCAAGTATACCAAAAAGTTTATAATGAACACATTTGAGTGTACCAAACATCGTATAGAAACAGCAAGAAAATGGCATGCATCTCATAAAGGGTTAGCATTTCCAGAGAAGAAAGTATTCGTCCGATCTAGTCTTGATCAAACAAAGTGTGAACATTTCTTAGACTTTATATTTACAAGCGGTATTTTGCATGATGTTGCTTATGGAATAACCAAATTAAAATACGACAGCGGTGAAGAACAAAAGATAGTGCATGCAATACTGACGACAAAATATAGCCACGCTATCATGTTCTATCGAAAAAGTTGTAGTGAAAACAGTTATATACCATTATCTGATTCAAGTTTGTGGAAAGTATTGCATGCAATAAAACCTTCAAGTCGAAAAAGCTTAGCTGGATTAGATGATGTTACTGCTTCAGGCATGAATGGTTTTCAAACATTACAAAAATTGGCACAAAGATTTAGTTCTAAATCTCTCGAAGCTGCCCTTGAAAAAGGAAAAAGGTATTTGAAAACAAGTTATCAAACCAATTGTAGTGTCAATGACTCAAACATTTCTTCTCATAGCTCAAAACATGCCTTATCAGATCCATCTGAAAAAAATCTTCAATCCAACACAGAGATATCAGAAGTGGTATGTGCCGATTGCTATGATTTGTGCAAAGCTATCGAGATGATCAAAGAACTAACAATTCAAAATTCTGACGATGCTGATTCTATTTATGATTTGGAAATTGCTGTAAAGGATGTATTCAACTACATAAAACACCTGATGAGAGATTCTCAACAGAAAAAGGCAAAAATCGAAGCTTTTAAGCAATTAAACGATGAAACTGCTTTCTGGCTTAAAGATTTTTGTCAAAAAATTCTTCCGGTTCGATACAGAGAGGGCCAAAGAGAGTATTTTGGCAAGAAAGGAATGAGTTTACATGTGGATATATTCTTCATAAAAACAGCAGGAAAGTTATTCAAACGTGTTTACTTTACTTCAATGTATAGGTGTGATCAGGGAATAGGTGATGTTGTTTCGTTAGCCACTGCAGTTTTAGACCAATTCAGAATTGATCAACCGCATATCAAGAAAATGTTTACCAATTCTGATAATGCCGGCTGCTATCAGGGAAATCTTTCAGCTGAAGCAATCTACAATGTATGCAAAGAGAGAGATATAAAGTTGCTGAGATATGATTATAATGAACCCTGTTGTGGAAAAGATCAATGTGACAGGGAGAGTGCAGTTGTAAAGACAATTTTAAGGAGTTACGTTGACTCTGGTAATAATCTTTTGACTGCTGAAGATATACACAAGGCTATGCATTATAGTTTTGGCGCTAAAGATGCAAAAGTAGCAGTTGCTCAAATTAGCAATGATAAAATGTAGTTACTGGACCAAAGATTAAGAACATTAGCAACTATCACTCATTTGAGTTTGGTGAGAAAAGTATGAAGATGTGGCGTTATTTCAATATCGGTGAGGGAATTGAACAAGAGTATGGAAATCTTAAAATTCAACCCTCGATTAAGTTGTTGTTGCCATATAGCAAAACAGATAATTCAATTAAGCGTAACAAGTCACTTAAGGAAAAACAGAAAAGAAGTGACAGGCAATTATATTCATTAAGATTTTGCACTGAAATGAATTATACTTTATCATTTGAAAGCGATGCTGAGTTAGAAGAACACATGCTATCCGGTCTTCATACAGTTCCGAAATCATTAACATCATTGGATAAAGTTCGCAACTCGTTTGTTCATAAGATGAAAATTACTTCACAACTAAATATGCCAATTTCTTCATCCTCTAACAGTGCTTCCGTAAAAGACAAACCACATTGCATGAACATTTTTCTATTGCAAGGTTGGGCATTACCAGTTCGAAGTTCTTTTAGATTTTCAAATCAGCAGAAAGAACTGTTGTATAAATACTTTATTCGTGGAGAAGAATCAGGTAATAAAATGAGCCCTGAGCAGGTTCACATGCAGCTGAGGAGAGAACTTCCGCCTGATCAATATGTAACTAGCCAACAGATAAGATCTTTATTTTCAAGGTAGGCATTGTTGCTATCAAAACTTTTGCAAATTAGATTATGTTTCTGACTGTTAAATAGTTCTTTTACAAATATGAAATTAAAATTTAGGTGAAAGTTATAATTTTGTGTGTTTGTTTACATATGTTTAAAAATATGTACAATTGATATTGTTATAGATTTAGTAACCTGAAAAGAAAAGGTAAGCTGGTAGAACCGACAACAGAAAATAATGAAAATAGTCAGGTTAACGATAACAAAGAAGTTTATGGCGAAAATGATGACTTTAATCTGGCAGGAGACAATGAAGATGATAATAAATATGAGGAAGACATCGCCAATCTTGCAAAAGAAATTTGTCTTGTATGGAAAGTGAATGATTGGGTTGCTGTTGCATATGAAAAACAATGGAATATTGGATATATTGTGGAGGTAATATTATTCAAAGTATATATTAGTTTCAAGTTTTTATTTTGTTTTACAAAACAGTGCTCTAAAATAAAAGGAATATAAATAAAATGTAAAAATAATTTCAGAATGACATTATATAAGACTTTACAAGTTTTATTGAATGTAAGCAAAATTAAACAAATCATAAACTCTTTATTATATTATTTTAAATGTTGCGCTAATACTTTTAGGTATCTATAACTGGGATCAGAGTTAATTGTATGATTAACGGGCAAGAGAAGAATACTTTTCGCTGGCCAGTTACTACCAAGGAGATAAATAACCAAACTGATAAAATTATCTGTTTAGTAAATGCTCCTTTTCTAATCAGTGGTTGTGGCGATTATTCATTATCCGAAGAAGACTATAATACAGTCATATCATTATTCTTAGAGAAACTTACTGCAGCAGAGTAGAAATTATGTGTGATGTGGTGGATAATGTGTGTAAATGACTCTATTAATAAATGAAAAACTAATTTTTAAATGGAAAAACATTTAAATGTTTGATTTATGTTTTATTTAATTAGCAATATAGTTATCTTGATGTTAGATTTTTGTTCAGTTTTTAATTCATGTTATATCATGCGTGTGACAAAATCACACGAATTTTTTTTATTATTATGTTAGGACCTTTTTGTATTGACAGTTGGATATGTTTACATTTTTACAAAACTAAGCGCCTCTGCCGTAATGGTTCATTTTGTAAGTATACTAAAACATTTTTTTCCAATTTCAAGCCTTAATATATTAATAGGCCTTAGGTATCACATAACTTTCTTTGCATTTTTAGACTCAATACCTTTGATAATTTCAAATCCTAAAAGAAAAATTGTGTGCAACACTTCGCCGCTAGAATTAACTCCGATTAAAAGTTGACAAAACTGATTGATTTTGTACTTTTGAACTATGATAATTAGCCAACCGCACAGTGTCACGCAACTTTTTTATATTTTTTGGAGAGAGCTTTTGGGTTACGTCTGATATTAACTACAAAAGCTATGTGCAACTTTTTGCCTTGCCAAAAAAATGGGTTCAAAGGTGGCAAAAACTAAATTTCTAAAAATTTTTAAAAAAATCTCAAAAATTTAAGCCCAGATTCCGAGTGAACGAAACATTTTTGAAAATTTTTTTTTTCCCCAACAGATTTTCTCTATATTCTGATCAATATATAAAAAATTCAAGCAATTTGGAGGAGGTCACTTCCACAGTTTCAGGAATTTGCCTGATTCTTAGAAAAAACGGCTCTTAAATCGCGAGAATTTTTGAATTTTAATGTCTAAGCATGACCTAAAACTTAATTGAACATGTTATAAAAAGATTAAAAGCCGACGATCTTGTTTGAGGATTATGTAAATTGATGATCTTGTAAATATGTTTCATGAAACTTTTTTGAATAAATTTATTAATAACAATAACAAAAATGGTTACTAATAAAGATCTTTTAAGTCATTTTGTTGATATCAACATCTTCTTATTGAGCCATTATGATGGCACAATAAGAATTTTGCATTCCGTCTTACTTAAAAAACAATAAAAAGCATTGTTATGCTCTGAGGTAAGTCACTTTACTTTTATTATCTTATTTTAATACAATTCGTTAATTTGTATTAATTGTGTAAGCAATTTTAATCTAGATATAAAAAACTGGGTTAAGGATAAGATGAAGCTTCTGTCTCTGAGTATATAAATGGTCTTTCTGCTCAGGTTCTAATTATAAATTCAAAGGCTCTGTATACAAATTGTTATAGCCATTGACTGAACTTATTTCTTTGTGAATCGTGGAATGTTCAATTAGTCTGAAAGGTTTTTTCTAATTATTCAGAATTAATTATTCAGAAAATAGATAAATTTTTTAAAAGCTATAAGAAAAATTATAGAATGTTTTTAGAACTACATGCATTGAGCGTAAAGATAATTTAAACACTTTTCTCGAACATTATTCATCAATTTTCCATGCTTTATGTATCATGGTTTTCCTTGAGAGTTCTGTTAACAAAGACACACAAAATAAATCTTCTACTTTTAAAAATTCCATTAGCACTTTTCAATTTATCTTTACTTTTATTTATTTTTTTAAATTTATCTTTACTTTCGCAACACGTGTCTTTGATTTTACTTTACCTGTTACTCTGTTACTGCAATCAAAAACCATCGATGTCTTAGACGGTTTGCACCTCATTACAGCTCTTCCACAATTTGGTGACTTCCTTGGAAATTTCCGCTATTCGTTCCTTTCTTCCTTTGATTTTTGGTCCAAGGAAATGGTAGCGTCCGATAATTTGCTTTTGTAGAGGCATTCTGCATTTTTCTTTAAGTAAATATTCTTCCAAAGGGACCATTCTTATTCTTTTATAAGTCTTCAAATTTTACCAGATTATTGGTCCAGACATCCTTGTTCTTCTGAATGCTACTATCGCTAGGCTTGTACGTTGCCATGTGTTGCTTCTATAATAACTATAAAATTAGATAAGCAGCTATATGTACACAGTCTAAATTGTTCTAGAATATTCTAAATTGTTCCAGAATGTTCTAAAGTTGTCTAAAATATTCTGGAATTTTCCAAAATGTTCTAAAGTTCTAAAAACTTCTAATCTAATCTATACAAGTTTTAATAGATTTTCACCAAAGCCACAAGTATTAGTAGTTGCAGCAATAATCGCGGGGTGACCTTTTTTAATAACCAAGAGAAATTGAACATGTTTTCAATGTTTTCTAAATAAAAAGTTTATCGATTTATGACATAGGAAATTATTAGGGGAAAGCGGGGCAAGATGGCGAATGGGGTAAGATGACTTTTCATATAGCAACTCAACAAAAAAACTTAAAAATGGGTGAAAACGAAACTATAATTTCACTTTGTATTTTAAAACACCAAATGATTTTTTTAAATACTAATAATGCAATTTTATACGCATAAGTTTACTTTTTTCGTTTCAAAAAAAATACTTTGCTTTTAAGTGTAACTTTTTTAAGAATATTTTTTTTCGACGCGCGTTTATTTTATGTTTCTTTAGTTAGATTAGTTAGTAATTTTTAAATTTTTATAAAGTTGGAGTCAGAAATTGCATTATAAGTCATCTTGCCCTGGTCACGTGACCAGATGACATATTTATGAACTTTTTATTTTTATTTTTATTTCAAGTTTTTTTACTTTTAAACTAAAAATTCATGCCGGCAATGAATCATTATGATAAAATGAACATACTGGCAAAGCATTACTGCTTCATGACTGATAGTTTTGCAATAACTTAGGGCTTTCAAAACATTCGCCATCTTGACCCGCTTTCCCCTACTTTTTTAAAAAGCCTAAAAGTCATCGCAAAAAGTTAAAGCAATGAACAGAAAAATATCATAAATATAGAACATGTTTATCTAAATTTAAAAAAAATAGTTATTGAAATCCTACAGTCAGATTTTTAGAAAATTGATTTCAAATAAATAAACAAATCTATAATTTTCACTGGTTATTTAAAGGTATTAAATAAAAATAAAGTTGAAACACCCTAAGATTTTTGCTTCTTGGAGCACTTAATAAACTAATAAAATAAAAAAAGTAAAAAAATTACCAATCACATTACAGTTTTCTTTCAAAAACTTGAATACTTGAAATCTTGAAAATTTGATATCTCGAACAATATTTTTCGCGGTCGAGCCAATTTCATCTTGTTATCTCAAACTATAAACAATTTTTTTAAATAAATGTTTTGATGACACTCCATTTTTAAAATTCGATTTTTGGAATTTTAAAAATTGAGTTTTATTTTTTTGCATTTTTAAATTTAAATACGCGACTTTAAAATTCCATTTTGAAGTCGCATATTTGAGTTTTGATTTTTTGTTTAAGTTTATATATAAGTTTTATATTTAAATTTTTATTTGTTTAAATTTATTCTAGATTCAGAAAGCATATACCTTTATATGTACTTAAGTATACAATTATATATTACAATTTAATTTTGTTTTGGTATGGCGCAGTCTTTTTAGCTTCTATTACAACAGTCTCAGTAACACAGAACTTTTTTCTTTCGTTAGCTAAAATTATATTTAGTACTCAGTTGATTTTTTAACTTTCAAATATGGTTTCTTATCATAAAGCTTACAGGAGCAGCATGTTTTATAGTTTTTTTGTAAGTTATTTTTTAGTTAAAATATCAGGCTTAGACACTTATATGACACCCGACAAGAATTTGCAATAAAACTACTAAAAAACTTTAAATATTGTATATAGAAGCATTTATTTCATAGTTCTAAACATAAAAAATGTAAAACTTAGATACTTTTTGAAGTTATTTACAGTTATGACCTTTTACCAGATAGAAAAAAGTAATATTTATGACCCTTTTCTGTTTAATAATGATTTAAATGATTTAAAAACACTTTCAGAAAATTATGCGTAATATTAAATGTTTATTAAAACAGGACCTGCGGCTGCTACACCTGACCAATCTAAGATTTTAGAATTTTGAGCAGGTTAGGTTATTTACTAATACTAATTTATTTTTATTTTATTAGATATTTAAAATAAATGTATCTTCGGGTCTGCTCCTCTCCTCGGTATTCCTCTACCTCTAGTAGATTACCCGAGAAAAAAAGACCAGCTAATATTGCTCGGAAACCATCTAACTTCCTAATATTCCTGTTAAGTACGAGCTATTCCAACTAATTATGTTAATTTTTTGTCTAATACGACTAAACTTATTAAGTTCCGATTAATCTGATGATTACCGAGTAATCCTAGTACGTACTTATTAAGCAGACCCATAGCTACCGGTAGGGGGGGGGGGGATGGGGTAGCAGAGGCATTTGCCTTCCCAATGATTTTTCAAATAAATAACTTTAAAGTTAGTTTTAAGAAAAAAGCAAGCGATTCCAAATTAAGAAATAAAATGTCAGAAAGGACTTAATTTGTTAGCCATATTTTCTGCGTTTTTTCCTTTGACAAAATAACTTAGACCAACTGCTTTTCAACCCACCCAGTAGTGTTCTCCCCCCACCCTCTCCCTTATGATTTTTTTTCCTGTGGGCCTGATAAGTACTTATCAGGATCAAAGGAAATATTTAGTAAGTACTTGCTAAGTTTTCAAAACTGATGCAAAATTCTGATTTGATTATACGCCATCTCTTTTTATCAGCTAAATCTAAAACAGCATTTTTGGATACAATATTTTTACTAACTAATATTCGTAATTCTATAGTAGGAAACTTTTTTCACTTAAATCATTAAATAATGATTGCTTGTCAATGTATTTATACTGCTTTTAATATTAATTTTGAAGGTTATAACTCAATATATATTTGACCATTTTTTAGCCAGGCTTTAAAGAATGAACTTTTCAACCTTTATTAATAAAGCCTTTCAGCCTTTCAGTGAACTTTAAATTCACTCTTTTAAAGAGCTTAGAGAAATATATTTTACTGGTAAACATATTGTTGTTTTCACTGATATCTTTTCTTAGAACAAACGATAGGACTATTGAATATTGTTTACGGGTGATGCAGATGTTATCGGACAAAATAAAAGCGTCAATAACTTATTTATAAATAAAAAAACAAACTACTATTACATATTTTTTAAATAAAGCATTTATCTTTTAACAAAAATATATTATTTTTTATATGAAAAAACACCACCATCTGCAATTGATCTCAATTTTGCTCTGACGCCTTTCATATGCGACTGTAAAATGTTTAAATCAATTTCTTGTAGTTTTAGTTTAATGCGATCAATCAAAACTTGCTCTGTTGAAGCTTGCCAATCTCCCTCGTAAACCTTCTGTGCTTAATGTCCCCAAAAATTTTCAATTGGTCGTGCTTGAGGCACATTTGGGGGATTGGATTCTTTATCAACGTAATAGACATATTGGTCCATCCAATTTAGAGAATCTTTAGAATAATGAGAACTTGCTAAATCTGGCCAAAATAAATAGTTAAAGTCTCTATGATACTTGTGAATAAAAGGAAGAAGTCGTTTTTCTAAACATTCATTAATATAGATTGATGAATTGATCGCTACAGCCTTGGAAGTGCAAAACAATGGCTCGGACATACCACGGTCAGATATGGCTATCCACATTAATAATTTTTTTGGAAATTTCTCTTTTCCTATAAAACGAACACTTTCTGGGCATGTCTTTTTGTTGATTGTGTAGTATCCAGAATTTCCAGGCATGTTGTCCCCTGCAAAACAAAAGTATTTTTTGTCATTGATGACTAGAAGCGATTTTGTGTTTAGAGTTGGTTAACTAGTTTCCTGCTTCTTTTCTTTGCCTTTATTTGTTGTTCTATAGTGTATTTTGGAGTCTTTTCTATAGTGTATTTTGGAGTCTTTTTACGATTTTTTTTTTTTATATTAGGTTTATTTACAAAATCATTTTTAGTCGCTTTCGAAAAGATTCTCGCTCAGCTGCATTTAACCTCATTTTATATAATTGTGTTTCAAATAATAAAGTTTATGTTTTATAGAACGTTTATGCCTACGCATAAAACCACAAAAACTAATTATTATGCTCAAATAATGAAATAAGGATTTGTCCGATAACTTCCGCATCACCCGTTATATTTTAACTTAATAATATAACTTATATAATATGTATGTATGTATGTATGTATGTATGTATGTATGTATGTATGTATGTATGTATGTATGTATGTATGTATGTATGTATGTATGTATGTATGTATGTATGTATGTATGTATAAATGTATGTATGTATGTATGTATGTATGTATGTATGTATGTATGTATGTATGTATGTATGTATGTATGTATGTATGTATGTATGTATGTATGTATGTATGTATGTATGTATGTATGTATGTATGTATGTATGTATGTATGTATGTGTGTATGTATGTATGTATGTATGTATGTATGTATGTATGTATGTATGTATGTATGTATGTATGTATGTATGTATGTATGTATGTATGTATGTATGTATGTATGTATGTATGTATGTATGTATGTATGTATGTATGTATGTATGTATGTATGTATGCATTTGTAAAACATACAGTCATGGACAAAAGTTTGCGACCACTGCAATTTTTTACAAAAAACACTCAAAATTTAGAAAAACAAGAAGTAAATTATAAATCAGTACATATATTTCCAATGTTTATTCACACTATACAGGTTAAACAGCATGTCAATTCATATTTTAGTATTTACAATGAAATCCTTTATTTTTGAGAATATTTTCAATACGTCCTGGCATCGATTCACACAGTTTCTTGCAATATTCCGGCGTAATCTCTTGCACCCACACGCGTTTAATCCACTTGATGAGGTCATCTTCAAAACTTGGGCTATGTGCAGCAATCTTCTGCTTCATTACAGTCCAAACATTCTCAATAATATTGAGATCTGGACTGTTGCCTGGCAAAGGTTCCAGTAGCGGGATGTTTTCAGAACGCAGCCAGTCCTTAGCAGCCTTAGTACCATGACAAGGTACGCCATCATGCTGGAAATGAGTGATGCCATGTATTGGTACAAATGGTGGCAGCTTCTCCATCAGTATACTCAAGTAAACAGCACCATTGATCGTTGTATTTTTAGGCATAATCCAAATGCCGGCACAACCGCTACCAGAGGCTGCTCCCCAAACCATAATTTTTGGAACCTGTTTGACTGTTGTTTTAACGTACTTTGGATTATGCCTCTGATTTGGTGGGCGTCTGACATGTCTACAAAATGAGTAGAATTGCGTGAATGTTGTCTCATCTGAAAACATCACTTGTTTCCACTGGGCTGGTGTCCACTGTCTGTACTTCTGACAAAACGCTATGCGATCGCAAATATTCTTTGGTGAAAGCTTCGGCTTCCGTGCTGGTCGGTAAGATTTCAAGCCTGCATCAAATAATTGTCTGCGTATTGTCCGACTGTTTGGTTTCTTGGATGGTGATCCAGGCAGTTTGTCTCTAATGGCACTTGAGGATGCTCTTGGTGATTTTTTTGCTACCTTTATTATAGCATTATCCATACGGTTGCTTGTAACCTTCGGGCGCCCAGCGCGTGAACCGGATTTAAAACTTTTCAGCTCTTGATTTCTCTTTACAGTAGCTACAACAGTGGAATGTGAAATACCGAGCTTTTTGGCTATCTGTCTTATAGAAATGTTCTCTTTGTACAAAATAACGACCTGAGCTCGCTTTTCAGATGTCAGTTCTTTACGGCGTACCATTTTAACTAGTACTGCTTCAAATAAGGTCTCCGTAATATAAAATGTTCCAAAATATTTCAGTTGTATCTGAAAATAAACATGTAAACATCAATTTTAGACTCTGATTGACAATTAGCACAAATTGGTACAAAATTGTAGCACTAAAGTAGCCCAAAAGCAATTCAGAGTAGAATACATTAAAAAATATGCGAAAATTGCAGTGGTCGCAAACTTTTGTCCATGACTGTATACAATGTTTAGCAAAGTTGTGTATGTTGTGACAGACAGTGTATGAAACATGCGCAAAGCATTCACTACAAAAATTCCAAAAGAACCCAGATGTGATGATGATTCATCTGCAGAGGAACTTCACAACGACGTAGGAAATCAAGATCTGTGGGAAGACATTATTGCACCTGACGCAATAACCCAAAATATCAATCAGCTTAACCCAAGACGAGAGGTTACCAGACTAAAATGTTTTGCTCACACCCTACAATTAGCTGTTGGTGATGGTCTCAAAGAAACAAAAGTTTACTCCACTTAAGCTAAAGCTTCCAAAATACGCCCTTTGTTGTATACTATTAAAAGATTTAAAGAGGCTTTTAATAAAACGTTTGATTCCATTCTACTGGTAGACATTCCTCAAGTAAAAGCAACATGGAGCATGCATTGCAAACGCAACATGAGAGCATTCCTCGAGTAAACGCAACATGATGGAATTCCAAATTCCGTCACATATAAATCACTGTCGCTTTGAATGAAAAGAAATTGAAAAACCTAATTGATGATTTAAGTTACCGCAATCTAATACTAAATTAAAGAGAATACCTGCAACAAAGAGAACTCGTTGACTTATTGCAACCATTCCTTGAAGCCACTGATATAACTCAATGTGAAAAAATGTGACATTTTCATAATTAGTTCCCCTTTATTGTTGAGCTGTATAGTCACTTGGAACAATTTAATACAACTTATCTGTCCAGTATGAAAAAGGCATTGTGAAATAGTCTTGAAAAAGATTTTCTGTTATATTTGCAAATGTTGACCTTATCCCATTAATGATGTCTTAATAAATGTTATCACCACAGTTTTGAATCCCAATTTTTGGTTTTTGGACTGAGAAGCTATGTCATGTCAACCCAGGTCAAACAGATAACGAAAAGACAATATTCTTTCAAAAATTGTCAGTTCTGCAACAAGCAGTTTAGTCATAACCATGCAGTCATGGACGGAAAAGTTGTTCCAGAAAATCTTTCCACTAAAAAGCCAAGGATTAATTCATCCTTGTACTTTTATTGCAGAGCTACTCCTGTCAGTCAGACTGGAACTACATCACAACCACCTGTTAAAAGTTTTTATACTTAGATTGTTGGTATGGGGAACTGATCAATGAAGTGTTTGCATCTAATTCTGACATCTTAGACATAGACTCTAATTTTGGAAAATGCATAAGCAAAAATTACCAATTCTTAAATGTGCTGCCATGTATGCTTTTGTGGTACCTGCAAGCAAGGCTCCTGTTGAAAGGGTATTCAGTCAGGGTGGCCTGATTATGCACGCAAGTTTAAATTTTGACATTGTTTTTTAGTTAGTGTTTTTAAAATATAACACAGATTTTACAGAAGTTACTATAAAAATTTTTATAAAAATCAGTATTAGTAATCGTTTTTAAAAGTTAATTAAAGAATCACAATTTTAGTTTATTGGCTTAATAGCTTAAGAAATGTTATTTTACTGTATTATGTATTATGAGTCCTTAACTACTATATTACAGAAGGTTTAGAGTACTTTTACAACTTTGAAGTATTTCTTTAACATAATAAAGTATGCAATTATAATTATTATCATGCCAGTGCTGTATTTTATAATTGCAACTTGACTGGTTGAATGTAAAAAGGGATCTGATCTCAAGTAATAGCCGCTCGTGTATCAAAAGGCCGTCACCATCTTTAAAATTTTAATGTTTGTATTTGACACTTCGCTTGCATATAATAACTTTCCACATCTAAACAACCGTGCATAGCTTGATAAGATTTTGATACCATTCTGATATCATATTAATATTGCGTCTTGTTTGGGAAATGTATCTACAGGTATGTAGTATGTATGATACATACCACATACACAAGTATTTAGTGTGTACAAATTTTTTTTCAAACATCAGTATAATACGTAGTTGCTAATACTTAAATCAAAATCTTTATTTAATTTTTTCAAACATCAGTATAATACGTAGTTGTTAATACTTAAATCAAAATCTTTATTTAATTTTTTCCTTAATCTAAACTTAAAACTATTTGTCGAACAGTTAAGTACTTTATATATTAATATATCTAAACATTAGATTTTCAAATTTCATTTTTTTTTTTTTTTCAGAGTCACTAAAGAAGTGTACGTGGATTTACTGTATGTGGATTGCGAAATTAAAACATATAATATGTAAAAAAACCCTGTTATTTCAAAATATTGTTGTTTATTAAATATTATGTTATGTAGATCTTTCCCCAGAAATGCTTTTTAAGAGATGCTATTTAAGGGCTCGTCGCATTGGATTGACAAGGTCCTAACTGAAATTTTCGCTGCTATGAAGATTTAGAAAAAAATCTTTTAATTTTTTTTTTAATGTTTAATTTAATTTATATTACTTTTTTTTTTATTAGTTTATGTTCTTTTTTTGGTTTATTTATAAAAAAGCATAAATAAATATAAAATGATCATATAAATATTTTTATTTAGGCATTGAAAAAAAAAAGATTTATTTGCTAATCTCTTAATCTAAAAAAAATACCAAACAACGCCATTGCTGCAATCCATACACAGTGGAAAATTAAATGGGCAAAAATTAAAAAAGTGACTTCCTTCAAACATTATGTCTGATAGTGGCTTTTGTTACTAACACCCTCACAAAGAATTTTTCAAATTATGAAGTTCTAAATGTGAAAGGCTCAATGGTAGTGGCTTCTTGAAGTTAGGTTTTTTAAAGACTTTTTAATAAAAGTTCATAAGATGCAGGGTTTTAGTTATTATTATTTTTTTAATATATAAAATTGAAAAATTGACAATAATTGGATAGGTTATAATATAGGCTTTTGAAAATAATTTCGAAAAATCGATGTTTTATAAACAAATAAAAAAATTTTTTAGAATAAAAACAACTTCTTTTTTTTATTCATTACTAAAACTACAAAAAAAAAAATACTTTAAAGCATGAAAAATAAAGTAAATTTGTTTTTGGGTTGTTATTGAAAGGGAAAAAAGTTATTTTTTAATATAATTTCATGTTTTAATGCATTATTAATTTAAGAAAAAATAATTCTAAAGTGCATTTTTGATCGATCAAAAACCACATAAATTTCTCAAAGTTGTTAAAAAGTTTCTTTTTACTTTGCTAGTATATTAATGTGTACTAAGAAATCAATTTAAGAATTTAAGAAAAGTTGCGCAATGCTTTCGGGTTTCGCACTTTCGACATTATCAAATACTTTTGATAATGTTGATGTGTGTTTAAATATATTATTACTAAGAGTCAAATCAGAGAAAAAAAAGTAAGTTTATTAAGAAAGAAATTAAAAGTAACGCTTTCAAGGTATGTTGCATTATACCATGCATAACACCAATAAAAAAAAATTAGATTGTAGAAACCAGGTTTGCCTTAATTCAGTTTTTTAAACAAATGATTTAGTTGAATCACCAGGTAATCAAGAGGATTTAATTAATGAATCAGCAAAAAAAGGTCAACTAACAAAAGAGTTTGACGAATCGAGTTCTCGCACCAAAAGACGATTGGCAAATATATCATTTGATTCAAAAATGGAAGCCGTAGAAAAAGAATAAAGTGGCGTTACAAGGAGGCGACGCAAATGTTTATTGCTTTACACTCAGTTAACCACGTTGCAAGAAAAAACGATGTCTAAAAAAGCTTTTCCATTCTTTTTCCTTTTGCATATTTATTGGATAACAAACTTTCAAAGAGTGTTTATGAAAATGCAGATTTCCATTTTTTCGAGTAACTTTCAAAATAAAAAACGAGTATTTATTTTTAAAATTTATGAATCACACTTCCAAGAAATTTATGAAACTACAGGAAAAGGAAATTTTAAAACAATTTTATAGAAATGACGGTGAAACTCATAAGAGCTGAAACTGAAATTACGTAGAATTTCAGTCATAACACCTAAAAAATTTAACAAGAAGTAAAAACAATAAAGAAAATCTGAGACTTGAGGTTACAATTTAAAGTATTTATCAATGTAGTTGTTAAATTAATTTACGTTTGATGACTCGATGATTTCTTGTGTTAGTACATTCCAGTCATTTGCAACTCTTTTAGTGAAATTTTTTTGTCTGATTGTGTTAAACTTGTCGTTATTTTGTGTTTTTGTTGACTTTTAATTTATGACCTCTTGCTCGACCATTAGTATTAAAATATTCAATTTGGTTATGCAAATTTATTTCGTCAATTCGTCACAACAACATCATCTCTTCGACTATATGTATAATCAGATTCAAACAATATTTTATGGAAAAACATAACGTGTCAGAGTATTAGATTCTGTAGAGCAATTATTCTAGAGTATGTAAAGGAAAATTAAGAAGTGGTATTATTTATTAATGAGGAAATTAAAAAAAAAAATTTAACTTGTATCCTATTAAAGTTTACCTTCCAGGACATAAGTATGGTTTGATCAATTATAATTTTATCCTTTCGATGATTGATGGAGAAATTTTAGTTTACATCTATGGCCGTTCGGAGGGTGGGGTTGTAGAGGAGGTTTGTCTAACCTTGACGAAAATCTAGAATTAGATACAGATTTTGAAGAATAAAGTTCTAAACTGTATAATCTGTATAATGTATAACTTTATATTTATTTGCCTACTATATAAATTTATTAAATATATAAAATAAATATTAAAATAAATTTTTAAAAATATCATTAAAAAAAATTGAAGTGATTTCGCTCAAATCATTAGAGTTTGGAAACAAACATACCCTAAACGTTCATTTATTAGTTGTTTTTATTTAAATATTATTTTTTTTATAATTTTTTTTTTAGTTAAAAACAACAGATTTTAATTCTCAACTAGTAATCTATTAAAGTTTGAAAAGATAAACTGTATAAAGTTTTCACCCAAATGTGAAGGTTGTAAACTTTACTTGATCATAACTTTCAAAGAATTAAAAGGTTATTCAGTGAAATTTAAAATTGTCAATGGATTTAAATTTAGTATAAAATAGCAAAAATCTTTTTTTTAGATTCATTGCATTCATATTTAAGTGGGAGCTATTTCTTTGGGAGTATTTTTGATCCCGGGCTTCAATCACAGCAATTTTTTTACAAAACTTTATATTTCGCATAAACGTAAGTTTGGAGCATTTGGAAAATTGTCCATTGTTTGGACAATGCTCGAAAGTATTGCATATAAAAAATCCAACTAGTGCCCCTAGCGCTCTTCCACATCTCCCTCCCCCTCCTTCACTTTGTTGTGCCAATGAGCTGGTTAAAAACAAAAGTAAAATATATTATCTTAAATCTTTATTTACTCAATCAGGGGTTAATATCCACATAAAAAATATTTTATTATAAAGTTTTTAGAAGTGGTTCTCAACATTAAATGGAAAGCACATATTGACTAAATCTGCTCAAAAACATCTAAAAGTAACAAAACATATGTTTATTTATGGAGGCAAAAATACTAATTTGAGAACTCCAACGTTTATAAGGTTTTATGCTATATACACATGTGGCAAAACAAATTAATATTACCCTTCTTTAAAGACTTTTATTCTCTATACCCAATTAACAAGTATATACTTAGAAATAACAACATTTTATATGAACTAATTTGCAAAACAAAGTTTAACAGATTTTGCATTATATTTCGAGCGCCATATCTCTGGAATAAAACTAATCTTAATATATTCAATGTTTTTCCGATCTTTAAAATCAAACTTAAAAGTGTTATATAACACTTTTAAGAATATAGAATATTCTATCTTTTGATATATATTTAAATACTTTTTATAATTATCACGTCTTCTCTCTTCCTTATTATAAAGAAACGCCTGACCCTGATAAAGTAAATATAGTATACTGTATTTTTGCCATGATGTAAAAAAATTTTAAACTTGTAAAAGATTCTGATTATAAGATCATTATAACCTTCTTTCAGAAACCTTGTTTCTTTGTTTTTTTAAACAAATATAAACAAGTATAAACAAACCAGAAGAAAAAAAAAAAGGGTCATTTATTCTAGAAGCCTCGTAAAGTGAAACTTTTTGAGGCAAGGACTAAGAAATTAATAGTTTATGATAAAACAAGTGAAAAAAGAATATTTGTATTGGTTTAAAAAATGGCGAATCTGGGTGTTTTACCTTGTATATATATATATATATATATATATATATATATATATATATATATATATATATATATATATATTATATATATATATATATATACATAAATATACTGGTTCAAAAACTATTAAAATGTCATAAGCAGTTAAGGCCGGCGCAAAGGGGGTGTAAACCCCTCCACCTCCCCCCATTAATGAATTTGTATATATATATATATATATATTTATATATATATATATATATATATATATATATATATATATATATATATACATACATATATATATATATATATATATATATATACATATATATATATATATATATATATATATATATATATATATATATATATATATATATATATATATATATATATATATATATACATATATATATATATCTTTGGCCATAAGAGATAAATAAAATTGTCATAAAACTGTTACCATCATGTAAATAACATAGCTAAAGCTTCTAGCAATTTCTATGATTATTTCAATGCAAACACATTTACCATATCGTCACCGTCTACTGCCACATCTTGAAATACCGTTTCGTAATCAAGTACTTCTTACAACGTTTCACCATTGTTTGCCTTTCAAATGCCATTTCATTAGTATTTTTTTTCATTTCAACAGCGTTATTTACTGTTTCGATATAGGCTTGTAATGGTGTGACTTTGAAATACTTTTTATTTTATAAATAATTCAGCGATTTTGAGTATTTTAAACTTTAGTTTTTTTTTGTTTTATAATTTTACAAATGTTGTTATAACATATATATATATATATATAAACACACACACACACGCACACACACACACACACACACACACATATATATATATGTTATATATTTTTTAATATATGTTATAAATAGTGAACGATAATAAAACTAAATTTGTCTTTTTCTAGCTCTAACGATTGGTTTTGTTATATGTAAATGATAGATATATATACTCGAGGCACATACTTTATAACTGTAAGTATTTTCATTAAATACTTACTCTATAAATAAATATGTTATTTAACGACAAAAAAAGAATAAAAATATCATATATTTATAAATGTTAACAAATATTTTACTTACTTAAAAAAAGTCGATAATTTTTAAAAGAATTAAAATTAAATTAGTCAAAGTGGAAAGCTTTTCAACTATTAAAATTAAAGTCCATTTAGGGACTTTAATGTTGATAGTTTTATATTTGATCGCAAACGCAGCAGCCAGCTTAGTTTCTTTATTGTTCAAGACTGTAATTTAGTATTTAAACCACAAAAGTTTTCGTTGAAGTTTTTTCTCGCTCCCAGATTCTCTATCTTTATCTTCACGCCATTTAAGGCATATATTATTACCAATAGTTAGGTTATTTTAAAAAAATAAAATTTATATAGAAGGTTTTAGAATATTGTATTTTACAATTTACAACAAGAAGATTTTACAATATTATATAGTTCATCAAAGTACCATAAAGTCAATAACCAACTCTTAACCTTAATATAGTAAATCATTTTCACGTGATATTTATCAACGTGACATACTTAACATTTAATTGAAGTGTCATATTTCGTATCATTTGTTTTTTTCTTAATGGTAAAAATGTTTATATCATTGTTTTTTGAAAAATAAAACACTTTGCAATTTCACCAAATAAAAACATCTAAACAAACAAAGGCTTCTTTTTCAGACAATAAATGCTTTATAAGTATTCAGTTTTTAAAGTTGATAACGTATTTTTCATATAAACTCAAATGTTGAAAAATTATTTACAAATCATCTATACAGATATAAAGTTTATTTTATATATAATTTTTTGTGAAGTTAAAAAATGGTTTTCTTTTGAAGGTAATATTTTTATATAAACGGTCGTTGTTTTAATTCTACTTTTCAATGATATTTAGATTTAGTTTTAGTAGTAGTAGTAGTAGTAGTAGTAGTAGTAGTAGTAGTAGTAGTAGTAGTAGTAGTAGTAGTAGTAGTAGTAGTAGTAGTAGTAGTAGTAGTAGTAGTAGTAGTAGTAGTAGTAGTAGTAGCAGTACTGTTCTCTTTAAAACCTAACTAATGTGTCACCTATTCTAATAGGGGTAAGTTGAGCAGCTTTGAAAAAAATAAATAAAACTAATCTTTCAAACACAAAGACTTTGATAAAAAATTAACTTAAACCCCGCTCTACCCTACTTTTTTTCAGAAATGTAGTTTATGTTTTTAAATGAAATACAAAAATATTTTAAAAAGTTCTGATTTGGATTTTTTGGGTGAAACGAACAGCAGAAGTATCTTCGGTTTATTTGTGTAGATCAGACACTAATAAAATGCTACAAAATATACAAAATGTGCAATTATATGTATACAAAAGTTTATGTGGACAAATCAACCAAAGTAGCGGTATTTTAGAGCTGGGAAACTGGTTTCTTGTCAAAGTTAGATTTTAAAAACTCCAAAAAGGCACGCTTCTGTCTACCTACTATATTTTTTTTTACATAGAACATATTAACTCCTCACATTAATAAAAGCAAATGGATTCTTTTCCCTTTGCTTTCTTAAAAACGCTATTTACAAATAATTATACAGATGAAACTGAAATAAAAAGAGATTTTGTTACAAATTTTAGAAGTGGTTCACGACGAGAACAATACCTGGAAACCACATATTGACTTTATCCCAAATAACACATGGGCATCAGACCGATATTGGCGTGACATCTAAAATAAAAATATAAAAATTACAAAAAGAGATGTATTTTTACATACTTTTGATGGGCGGCTGCTCATCAGCAGCACGTAAACGTGAAAACGTTAAAATAACATCAACCTGACGTCCGCATCCGATCAAAAATGGATATCTGATGGATAAGCAGAAAATAGTATGGCTCAAAATAAGGTTTTGAGTTTTGAAAAAAACGTAGATATCGTTCTGTTTTTGGGAGAAATGTAAGAGAGCGCTGCTACATTGACTACATTGACTAAATACCTGCCCCAACCCAAACCCTCAGTCAATGTAGCAGCATCTCCTTGCATGTTTACCTAAATCATTCGATGTTGCAGCGCTCCCTTACATGTCCTTGTTGTATCAATATAATGTTTGATCTGCGTGTTTTAAAACTCTTAATACCTCATTTTGAGCAATACTATCTTCTGCTTACCATGTATTTGTGCTCCTAAAAATACATGTTGACCAAGTGATAAAATTAATCATAAATATATAAAGTGTTTGTGTGTGTCTATATATATATATATATATATATATATATATATATATATATATATATATATATATATATATATATATATATATATATATATATATATATATATATATATAAACATACATACATATATTTATTCAGTGCTGCTCAAAAGTTTAGCACGCAGCCAAATTAAATTTACTTTTTTTTTTTAAAACCTAAAAAGTTGAAGTTAAAATTAAAGTTTTTCATTATTTTAAATACAAAATATATTTTTTAGAATATAAGGAATATATATATATATAAATAAACAAACAAACAATGAAATAACACTTTTGTTGTTGTTTTTTTGTCAGAAGTTAATCATATATAAAAAAGAAAAAAAAAGCTGCTCATAAGTTTACCATGCTTAGTTTTAAATTCATTTTTAGGCCAAACCTCAATAAGGTATGTGACAATCTCTATTTTTTTATGCATAATGCACATCTTCTTATAGAATCAAAAAGTTTACGACAATATTCAACTGTTAAACCGTTAAATGATAATTTTAAATTTTCTCTTAGATCATTAGCTGAAGTTACTGGTTCTTTAGTAAGTTTTTGGTCCTGCACAGCCCAAACATTTTCAATTGGATTTAGATCAGGTGATCTAGCTGGCCACTGAGGTATTTTGATATTGTTTTGTTCAAACCATCCTGCGACAGATTTTGCTTTATGGTAAAGAGCGTTATCTTGTTGAAACATCCACTCAAGCTCGTTACTAAAAAAATGTCTTTAGTAGGCATTAAATAGTTTTCAAGGGTGTCAATATATCTATGTTGATCCATTCGACCATTGTATAACATTTGTAAACCTGGGCCATCATATGTGATACAACCCCATATACCAACTGAGCCACCTCCACCTTGTAACCTTGTTACTATAAAGCGATAATTATATTTTTCGTTGTGGTGCCTACGGACAATTACTTTATTCTTCGATTTAGGACGGTGTAGTTTGATTCATCGCTAAAAACAATTCTTCTTAATTCATAGTCACTCATTTTTAAAAGTTTTTTACAAAATTTAATTCGTTTTAAACGGTCTGACGGTTTTTTAATGGTTTTTAGCAGCAACATAGCAACAAAGTTTACGATCTATTAGTCTTCTATTAACTGTTTGTCATGATATTTGGCTTTTAAGTGCCAGGTTCATTTCTTGTGCAATCTGTTTTGCTGAGTATTTAGGATTTTTTCAGGCGATTCTATAAATAGAATTGCCATCAGTTGTACTTGTCATTCATTGTCACCCAGAACGCTTTTCGTCAGCAGTACTACCAATTTCGTTAAATTTGGCAATAGTTCTAGTTGTACATGAAGATGAAACACACTTTAAAACTCGATATATTTCAATTTTACAGTAACCTCCCATATTAAGGCCAATAATACCCTATTTGATTTCTTGACTAATTGCTTTTTTTCCCATGGCAAATTTTTATACAAAAACTAAACAAAAAGGATGAATGAATTTAAAACAAACATTCAAAATTTTTATATATTATAACAAAATTTTTATATACAAAATATTACTTTAAACACATCTTTTAGTATATTATTAAAAAGGAGAGTTTAATTTACTATTATGCAACTTTTTTTAGCAATAAAAGATAAAAGCTCTCCTTAAAAGCTTTAAAGAGAGTCAGTATGCTAATCTTATGAGCAGCTTTTTTTAAGTTAAGAATACCAGCTAATGTATGTATTAAAAACGAAGGATGTGCTTAAGCATATCTTTTCAATTTTTTATCTTATTAGGTTTGGTCTAACTAATTGATAATTAAAAAAAAAAAAATTAAAGCTTTCTTGACTTAGAAAATACTTTAAATAAAAAAGATAAATTTAATTCTGCTGCATGCTAAACTTTTGAGCAGCACTGTATATATATATATATATATATATATATATATATATATATATATATATATATATATATATATATATATACATATATATATATATATATATATATATATATATATATATATATATATATATATATATATATATATAAATTAGTAAAAAACATTTATCTAATTTTTTTCTTCAACTTGAAGTTTCACCATTGCTGGATCATCAGGAAGAGTTCTCTTCCTGATGCTCCAGCAATGGTGAAACTTCAAGTTGAAGAAAAAAGTTAGATAAGTGTTTTTTACTAATTTATTATTGCTCTGTTCTTTAAGAACATTGAGCACTCTATTTTTAAAATACACTAACATAATTTAAACACACACACATATATATATGCATATATATATATATATATATATATATATATATATATATATATATATATATATATATATATATATATACATTTATGTTTATTATAAAGTTTGGTAATATATTAATGTTTAAAAAGTTAAATTAAAGTTATTTTTAAGTAAACATTGAAAAGGTTTATTAAGAAATACAAAAATATTAAAATTCAATAAAAAATCGAAATACTGATTGAACTGGTTCATAGTTAAAACAAATATAATCCAAGTGATAAAAACTTAATAAAAAATATAAAGTTCATACTTTCATTTTGGATAATAAAGTTTATTACACTTTAAGTAACTGTACACTTGTAACAATCGGTTCTTCGCAGAAGAACCGATTTGTTTCAAAGATTGTGCGGAAAAAATGAATTTTAAATTTGGATTTCAAACTTTCTTAAAACTATCATTAAAGTGGTATTAAATCAACATCTTTGCTCGAAAGAACTGAGCAATGTTTAATTCCTATCTGGCAGTCGTAAAAATTGAATACTGTGTATTTCTTGACAGTGAAAACTGAGTATGTAAAAAGAATTAGGCTAAGCAGTTAACACAAAACGTTCAACGAACGTTGCAAACATTCAAGAACGTTCTATGAACGTTCGCAATGTTCGTCAGACGTACTTGAACGTTGTGTGGTAGATGGGTGAGCTAATGTTCCTGAAGCTTGTTCAATTAAAGGCTTTTCGATTGATTTAAAAACACTACGTTTACTATAATAATTAGAATATATACGTATATAATTTTTTTATTTTTATTTTTTTTTTCATATATTTTGCAGTTCATGCAATAATATAAAAAATTATTCCATAAAAAAAAAGAAAATATATATATATATATATATAAATATTTATATAAACAGACAGGGGCTCATAGAAGATATGAATGACCAGAGTCACCACAATCTTGTCATAGAGCCCCTATGCGAGCTTTAACAAGTGCAAATAAAATAAAGTTATTATAATGAAATGAAATAAAAAATCAATAGAAAAAAAGCTCCGTTAAAAAAAAAGTCTTCAAAAAAAAAAAAAATTTTGTAAAAAAAAATAAAGAAAAAAAGACAATAAGAGGAATAAATTCCTTTGAATATATCAAAAAAATTAGGCTAAAAACGATAGTGTATATTAAAAAAACGATAGTGTATATGTTAATTTTCAAAGCTGTCATTTGATTTCAAAATTTTTTTTTTATATAAAATTCAAATGAATTTACTGTTTTTACCATATTGATGTGGTTATTTTTAAAACTGTTCTATATCTTTGGCCCTCAGTATGTCATACTAAATTCTTTGTATTTAGTTAGTTTTCGAGGTAGTGTGTATGTGAGCCTCTCGTTTGATTTTAGAGAATAGTTATTGTTTTGATTTATCTTAAGTTTTGTTTCAAAGTTTTTCGGTGTGAGATTTTTTAATTGATAATACATAAAGATAATGTTTTGAAATGTATTTATCTCTTATACATTTATCATTTTCATTTCCCTCATTAAAGAATTTGCATGCTCAAATTTGTTTTTTCTATATATAATTCTGCAAGCATGTTTTTGTACACTAAATATCCTTTTAAGTTTAGAGGATTGTGTGCTTGCCCACGCAATGTTAACATAAAAAGACTGAAGTATATTAATTGAAGACTTTGAGTATTAGTTAAAGGACTAACTCTATTCTTTATACCAATAGTTTTTTAATTTTTGGTTCAATGTATTTTATGTGGGAAAGCCAAGATAAGTTTTCATCTACATAGACTCCTAGGTACTTTAAACATTCTTGTTTTTTAATTTGTTAACTATTTATAAAAAGAAAAGGTAATTTAAGTGGCAGGTTTTCTTCCTGCGTTTTTTTATAAAATAATGTACATTGAGTTTTGTCTACGTTTATTGTTAGTTTATTGGCTCTGAACCATTTATTTACTTTTAACGGCTCAATATTCATTTCACCATATAGCTGATTCATATCACTATTGGACATAAACAAATTAGTGTCATCAACATACATAATTGCATTTAAATTTGCAGATACATTACAGAAATCGTTTATATATATTAAAAAAAGAAGAGGGCTGAGATTTGAACCTTGTGGTACTCCACACTGAATAATTAATGTACCAGAATCTGGATTTATCACATATTGTTTTCGGCCAGTAAGGTAGCTTTTTATCCAAAAAAATCTTTTGTTTGTTACACCATATTAAATTATTTTTTCTAAGAGTATAGGGTGGTCTAGTGTGTCAAATGCTTTTGACAGCTCTATAAAAATTCCTAGTCTTAACTTATCTTTTTATAATGAAGTTCCTAAATAGTGATTTAAAAGGATATTGCCAATCGCAGTTGCTGAACATTGAGTTATTCTAGTTGGTTTATTAATAAGTGGGCATATATTTTATTTAAAAAGCATACCAAAAAACGATTTTGTATTTAGAATTTTTTCACAAGTAAGTGAATTTAAATTTATATCCCCGATAATGCATAGTTTTTTATTATTATTATTAACTTTTTTACCACTTCCTCTTGTTTGACTAATTATGCAGTAATTTTGTAAGATAAAATTTGAATTAGTCATGCCAAGTTTCTGTAATAGCTATGACATCAAATATGTATTTTAAGATATTTAAAAATTCCTTAAGCTTATCAAAATTGTGCTGCATGCTTCGTATATTGATGTGCAATATAGAAATTGAATTAAAACCATTTGATATTTTGAAATCATAAGGATCTATATATGGTGAATTCAGTAAATTCATTTGAGTTTCATGAAAAATATTTAAATTCTCATCAGAAAAACTATTTAAAAAGTTATTAAGGAAGGGATCGTTTTTCAAAACCTTTGTCGTTTAAAGCATGATTGTCGTTTAAAGCATGATCCATGATAATTTAGATAATTATTACAAATAAAAAAAAAACTAAGAAATAAATAAAAGATCGTTTAGGAAATATTCAATCATAAAATGACAATAAAGTTCTATCTCCATAAATCGTTTTAACGTCTCCAGCATAATTGTTCTCTTTTGCTTTCCATTTGCGAATGACCAAATTATCATAAGTAATGAAAGCAAATTTACCAGATTGACGGGCAACTTTGATTTCTTCTCTTAAAGTTTTTCTTATTTTATTTGTTTCAGCACAAAAGTCTTCATTAATATATATTTTTACCTTTTAACATAACAGATGTTTTCAAGATTTTAACTTTATCTTCATAATCCAAAAGTTTTGAAACTATTGTCCTAGGTTTATTTTTCTCCCTAAATCCAGTCCGGTACGCTCGTTCAATTTTTATATCCTTTAAAGCTAAACACTCATCGAATAATTTTTTAACCTTCGTTTCACTTACATTCCAGTTTTCATTTTCTGTTTCCTTTATTCCATTTACACGTAAATTGTTCCTTCTGGACCTGTCTTCATCTCACTTAGCTTTTTTTTTATATCCATATATTCACTGTTGTCTTTATTGGTTCCGTTGCGAAAATTTGTCTCTTTGTCAAATGAAACAAGTTTTTTTTTTTTTTTTTTATCAATAGGTTCTTCGTAAAAGTTTAAACTTTTTTTTATTTTCATTATCTCAGATTCAATCGATTTGATTTTTTGACTATTGTCAATTATATCTTTTTTAACTCTATCCAGTCGCTGGTTTGTCATCTTTGTATTTGCACTTATCATGTTGACGAAATTTATTTCCTATTTTTTCATCATCGTCTCGGTTTTTTTTTTCAATTTCATCAAACATTTCCTTTATAAGCTTTATAAATTCAATTAATGTAACTGCCATACTTAGTAAATCCTGTTGCTGATATATATATATATATATATATATATATATATATATATATATATATATATATATATATATATATATATATATATATATATATATATATATATATATATATATATATGAATATATATATATTATGGGCGGATCCAGCCTTTTTTGATGTTTGAGATTTTTGATATATGAGCTAATTTTCAGACATGGAACAAAACCTAAACATTTATATGTTTATACATATGTCAAATAATAATGCTTTGCAAAAAATTGCGATGGTTGGAACCTGGGAACAAAAAAGCCCTCAAATTTTTGCCACAACTTCCCCAAACGTGAGAGCCAAAAGTTGGTAAACTATTTTATGTACTATTCTTAAATAAATTTATATTCATTGATAAGATTTAAATTATATATATATATATATATATATATATATATATATATATTATATATATATATATATATATATATATATATATATATATATATATATATATATATATATATATATATATATATATATATATATATATATATATATATATATAAATATATATATCACTAGTTATAACAAATATTTAATAGTTAGGTATGGAACTTTGAAAGTTTGAGAAGTCTAAAATACTTCAAATTAAAGTTTACAAACTGAGTTTAAAAAACCTTAATTAAAGATTTTAAATACTATTTCTAACTCAAAATTCAAAGACTAGCCAACTTAATTTCAACTATTAACCTGACGTATTGACGTACTTCATGTACTTAAGTGTTTGAAATGCATCAATACTCGTAATTAGTATATTCTTCATTTCGTTAGGTCTGTACAAAGTAAAAATTCAAAGATTAAGTCTATTTATAGTGTTTGCAAACATCAGACTTATGTCGTTTGCCGATGGAACATCTTTAGTTTATTTTACCTATCGGGCTGACGTCGGCCCAATGAAGTAAAAAGATGCCCATCTAATACTGATATAAAAGGCCGACGTCCATGTGATTTCTGTAATTTACTCAAAATATCTAAAAGTAACGGAGTCTTATATAAATTCAGATCTTATCTGAACAAAAAAACTCAACTTTATTTCTTATTTAATCACATCTATATAAGTTATTTAAATGTAGTTTTGGTTAAAATAACTTAAAGTTATTTTACCGCCTTTAGAGGCATGCGATCTGCTTAATTATTTTTGCGGATTATTTTACTCATTCTAAACCATTATTTATGGAGAGAAAGAGACATAATATTTACAAACTCAATGCTTATGGAATAAGCATTGAGTTTGTATTTAGTTGAGTGAGTATTGTTTTGCGGAATTTTAATCTAAATTTCTTTTGTCTTTCCTAACTAAATCTTAAATAAAGGATTCTTTTATTTGATAATATAATCAGATACTTCTAATATTGTTTGAGTATAAAATACTAGTTCTCTCAACAGAGTTAATCAACTAATATTACTTAAAATTAAAAGCATCTCTTCATCCATTGAAACTAAAATCGGCAAAAACTTTTGCAAAGATATTATTTGACAAGCTATTTTTTGGTTAAAAGATGATTGTTTTCGTATAATGATTGATGAAGCATTTCATTTATTGTATTCATTAAATAAAAGTTTCTCTGATTTTTTTCTTCTTTTTACTACACCTGCTACAGGCTCTCGCATAATGACAATTTGTCCTAACTTAAAAACTCTTTGTTGATAAAAAGATTGTATCTAAAAATTTTAGATTTTAGTAAAATGTAAAATTTATTTTATGTAAAATTAGATTTTAGTAAAATAAAAAATTTTACATTTTAGTAAAATGTAAAATATAGATTAGAAAGTAAAGTAAGTATAGATTTTTGAGTTTTTTTAAAAATACGACAAAAGTTCTTTTGTTATACATGATTCGCTTTTTTTTTTTTTTTTTTTATCTCTCTGTTAATATTAAGCTACCCTTCGAAATGTTTCGAAAGAGTCTCAAAACATATGCTTTGAAACGTGTGACATTCTTACAATAGTTTGGGAGCTAATGAGCCAAGACCCAATAAAATCTTTTTAATTGGATTTCAGCAAGTAAAGCATTTTACTTGAGTAAGTAAAGCATTTTTTATCAACTCAAATAATCCTGTAACAAAGTCAACATAGATTTGATTCAATTTTAGAGCCTGGACTCAAACTAGCTTCTGATTTGTATTGTTCTATTATTTTGTATAAAAATTATATTCATAAAAACAATTATTATAATAAATTGAAATAGCAATTGCTACACTTGCTATACTCTTGATCCGCCTCAACAAACAATGTCTAATGTTTAACATTTAAACGTTGGTCTTGCGTTAACGTTTATAACTAGTTGAAAAACCATCATAACCAGTGGCGGATCCAGCATTTTTTGATCTTTGATATAGCTAACTTCCAGACGTGAAGCTAACTCCAAACATTTATATGTTTATACTTATGTCAAATAATGAGGGTTTGCAAAAAATTGCAATGATTGGAGGCTGGAAACAAAAAAGCCCCAAAATTTTTGCAACACCTGCCCCAAACGTGAGAGCAATAAGTTGATAAAATATTTTTTGTACTTTTCTCAATTAGACTTATATTCATCAATAATTCGTAAGTTTCATAGTATTATCTCTCAGCGTTCAAAAATTATGACCATGTAAAAATTAAACCCCCCTCAATTTGAGGGGGTTGTAATTTTTATATGGTCATAATTTTTATGCCTCCAGCCATCGCAATTTTTTGCAAACCCTCATTATTCGATATAAATATAAACATATAAATGTTTGGAGTTAGCTTCACGTCTGGAAGTTAGCTATCTCAAAGATCAAAAAATGCTGGATCCGCCACTGATAACGATAACGTTGGTCTTGTGTAACAATAGCAATATAAAAAATGTTCAAAATATGCTAAAGCGACGTCTAAGAACTATTACGAATATAATTACAAATTTTATAAATAGATAAAATAGAAAAAATGATTTTATGAAAGTCCGAACACGTATTACAGATCGCTAGATAACACGCATAAAAAAATGTTCCTATTCATAGGCCGAATGAATATTAAACTCCAAAAATCAGTCAAAAATAAAACTTAGTTCAAAGTTAAATTGAACTTTGGCTTGTATTCTCTAGAGTAATTACAACAATTAATTACTTAATGTTTTTAAAATGGTAAGTATACGAAGTAAATTTATTTAATCACATTAAGTTTTGTTAACTTAACTTTTTTTAAATTCATAAAGTTGTTATAGTATAAAATAAAATTTTATTCAAAAAATTTTTTAAAACTTGTATAATTTTATTATAACTTTATTCAAATCGAATAAAAGTAATACGCTTTTAAATACGCTAATAATAACGCTTCGCGTTTGAAAAAAATAAAAATTGTTTAGTTTAAATTTATAACTTTTACTGAATTAATGATTTAAACTTTTAATTGAAACGAAGAGTTTTCATAATTTAACTAACCGTGTGTTTATTTTTAGTTGTTCTACCTTTTTCAGAAAACTTATTTTCACGGGAAACACTGCTTCGCGAAATTCAACATTATTTTCTACAAAATGCGAACAAGTCAACTTTAGTGTTATATGGAATGTCAGGTGTCGGAAAGACACATATTGCCAGAAATTTTTGTAAAACTTATTATAGCTTCTATAAAAACTTTGTTTGGATAAATGCAGCGTTTGGAAACATAAAAACTTCAATGAGAAATCAATGTCAAATACTAGGATTCGAAGTTTATGATTCGAAAGGTGATTATTTGAATACAGAAGTGATTGTTGAAAAAATTCACAGCTACTATAAAAATGAAAAGACTTTGTTTATCTTTGATAATGTCGATGACGAAAGTGTTAAAAATTTATCAATGTACATTTCAAAAAAACCGAATTCATTCACTTTGATTACTTCGCAATGGAGAACGTGGTCGAATTATGTAAATAAAATGCTAGTTGATGTTTTTTCTTTTGAAGAAGCATTCGCTTATGTAAAAAATAGTATTAAAGAAAACAACGATGGAAATATAAAAAATTTAATAAAAGAGCTTGGTTATCATCCGTTCGCTTTAACTCAGGCAATAAAATATATAAATATACATAAAATTTCAATAGAAAACTACGTAGACCGATATAGATCAAAACCATTAGAAATATTAGACAATAACAACCTTCCAACTGAAGAAGAATCGAAGTCTGCAATAAAAGCAATTAACTTAGTTTTGATAAAATTAGAAAAAAATAAACCTTTTCCATTTAAAATGTTAAACTGTTTATCTCATTGCGACGGTCAAAACATCAGTAAACAATTTATAATCCAAATCTCAAATCAAATAGAAATAAACGAAGAATATTTAATAGATGAAGCAATTGCAGTATTAATGAGTTATTCTTTACTAAACTGTTTTGATGATAAAAAATATTCAATGCACGAACTGACACAGTTGACGTGCAGATGTTTTCAAAATAGAAATTCAAGTACAAATACATATCTAGATCTAATCGAAAACTATTTTAAAATTGAAATGAGCATTGTGAAAGATCACATGGATTACGGAAATCATTTTGTTTTTCATTTCATCTATATGTTTCGTACTAACGGAGAAAGACTTTCGAAAACCTTCCATAATAAGACAATAGGAATTGAAAAATTTTTAGCATGTAAAGGTTTATTTGAAGAAACAATCGAAATATTGAAAACTATTCAAAATTTTAATACAGAAACTTACGGTGAAAATAATAAATTCACGCTTGATACAAAACGTTATATTGCAAGCTGTTTGCGCAATATGGGAAAATATAACGAAGCTTTAGAAATTTATTATTCTGTTGATAAAAAACAAACTGAAATTTTAGGTATCAACCATCGAAGTACAATGAGAACAAAACGTAATATCGCACTCTGTTTAAACGATATGGGAAAATATAACGAAGCTTTAGAAATTTATTATTTTGTTGATAAAAATAACATTGAAATTTTAGGTATCAACCATCCAAGTACAATGACAACAAAACGTAATATCGCAAGCTGTTTGCGCATCATGGGAAAATGTAACGAAGCTTTAGAAATTTATTATTCTGTTGATAAAAAACAAACTGAAATTTTAGGTATCAACCATCGAAATACAATGAGAACAAAACGTAATATCGCACTCTGTTTAAACGATATGGGAAAATATAACGAAGCTTTAGAAATTTATTCTTTTGTTGATAAAAATAACATTGAAATTTTAGGTATCAACCATCCAAGTACAATGAGAACAAAACATAATATCGCAAGCTGTTTGCGCAACATGGGAAAATATAACGAAGCTTTAGAAATTTATTATTCTGTTGATAAAAAACAAACTGAAATTTTAGGTATCAACCATCGAAGTACAATGAGAACAAAACGTAATATCGCACTCTGTTTAAACGATATGGGAAAATATAACGAAGCTTTAGAAATTTATTATTTTGTTGATAAAAATAACATTGAAATTTTAGGTATCAACCATCCAAGTACAATGACAACAAAACATAATATCGCAAGCTGTTTGCGCAACATGGGAAAATATAACGAAGCTTTAGAAATTTATTATTCTGTTGATAAAAAACAAACTGAAATTTCAGGTATCAACCATCGAAATACAATGAGAACAAAACATAATATTGCACTCTGTTTAAACGATATGGGAAAATATAACGAAGCTTTAGAAATTTATTATTCTGTTGATAAAAAACAAACTGAAATTTTAGGTATCAACCATCGAAATACAATGAGAACAAAACATAATATCGCACTCTGTTTAAACGATATGGGAAAATATAACGAAGCTTTAGAAATTTATTATTCTGTTGATAAAAAACAAACTGAAATTTTAGGTATCAACCATCGAAGTACAATGAGAACAAAACGTAATATCGCAAGCTGTTTGCGCAACATAGGAAAATATAACGAAGCTTTAGAAATTTATTATTCTGTTGATAAAAAACAAACTGAAATTTTAGGTATCAACCATCGAAATACAATGAGAACAAAACATAATATCGCACTCTGTTTAAACGATATGGGAAAATATAACGAAGCTTTAGAAATTTATTATTTTGTTGATAAAAATAACATTGAAATTTTAGGTATCAACCATCCGAGTACAATGACAACAAAACGTAATATCGCAAGCTGTTTGAATAATTTAAAAAAACAGCAAACAAGCTGATTTATTATTTGATTATTATTATTTTAGTTTAGATATATATATACAGTGTATCTGTTGGTAAAATATAATTGACGAACATTTTTCTATAAAATTTAGAGCTATAAAACTAATTTTTATAAGCATTTTTAAATAAGATAAGTAATGTTCGTTTATTTTATTAAGACAATAAAATTTTTATATTTTAACTTAAAAGTACGTACTTCAATTTTCTAATTTATCACAATTAACCAGCTAATCAATAGAAAAGTTCAAATTTAGACTAAATATCCTAGGTTGCTAATATAAAAAGATGTATGGTATAGGGAGCAGAGGGTATAGTTTCCCTCTATGCATGGGCGCAAATTTTCCAATCCTTCTCCCCCTCCCTTCCCCCTCCTTTCCTCCTTAAAAAAAAAAAAGAGGGGCTTTAAATTTTGCATTGTCATAACTTTTGTAATTTAGAATATTTTTCAACTAACTTTAAAATCTGTCGATAAATTTAAATTTAGTTTAAGATATTAAAGTTGAAAATTTTACTACATTAGTGCTCTTACATTTTTGGTTGTGGGCAAGCATTTCAAGGTTTTTTGTTCTCAGGCCTCCTGGGAACAAAAACCCATACTAATTTTTTGCAAGGCCTCCTCATTTGGCATAGGTATAAACATACTTAAGTTTGAAGTTTGCACAATGTGTGAAAGTGTCCCATGGGGTGATCCATAAAGGACGTCACTTTAAGTTTAACTAATGGCAAGAAGTAGGAGAATGTTGGCTCTCGTGCGCAGAGACTTTAAGACTAATATAGCGCCTTATGTTTGATGAAAATCTCCGCGGAAAGGAGCTAATAAACTTCTACTACTGGTTATTAATTAAATTCTGAATGACGTCCTTTATGGACGACCCCTATCTGGAACATTAAAAAATCCTGCGGGCGCCCATGCACACATGCCACCCCTTATATACTGGCCCTGAGTAAGGCGTATTTCAGGCAATCTATTTTTTGAGTAGACAAAAGACAGGTTTTAGAAGGGCCGTGGCTAATGGGTTTGTGACCCCCCCTCCCCCCCCCCCCCCCCAAAAAGAAAAACGTGTCAAAAAGCTCCTTAAATTAGCAAAAGGGCACAAAATTTGCTGCTCCCCCCCCCCCCCTAACAATTAAGGGGTATGGGTAGACTACCCTCGGCACTGGGTTTTAGGCTTTGTTTTCAATATTAAAGATCTCGCGTATGATTCAGCTTTCGGGTCGTATAAAGTATCTAAGGTACCTCCACCTTTTTTTTTTTAATAACTTTATTATTGATAAAAAAAAGTGAGGGGGGGATTTAAAAAGCATGCATACTTTTTAAGGGGGAGGGGACTAAAAAGTACGCATGGCAACAGGGGGAGGGGGTGTCAAATTTCAAAATTTTTGGCGTACGTACTTTAAGAACGACCCCTTATACAAATTAGGAAATGTCTAACCAAATCAGGAAACGAGCAGCTGATAAAAAAGCTGATATAGCTAATAGAAAAGAGCTTCAAATTGCTGCAAAGAAATGCAAATCGTTAGCTGGATATTTTAAGTAAAAAAGTTATTTTGATCTTCTTTTTATAATAATTAGTTTGATATTGACTAAATATAGATATTAACTAGATATAGATATAGATATTATCTGTACGTTAAATTTTTTTATGATAGTACTTTTGTTATTAATTGTTTTTTATTGTAATGTTTTCGCGAGTTTTTTTAATTTTGGTATAGTTTAAGATTTGAAAGTTTATTATTAATTACTTACGTTTCAAGTGTTTTTTATTATCGTCAGTTCTCAAAATGTAACCGATAAAACGTTACCCGAAGTTGAAGAAAAAGAGGAAGTCATTAAAGATGATAATAAAGGCAAAAGTAATTTTGTAAATATTTTTCTTGTAAAGAAGAATATTTACAAAATGGATTTGTCTACAGCAAAAGTGAAGTCGCAGTCTACATATACTGCACCATATTTCTAAAGCAGAATAAAAAAAATCTTTGGGAGCTTTTGTTAACCGTGGATATAAGGAATGGTACAATGTTTTAGAGAAGCAAAAACTACATATAGGTAATAGATACCATAAAGAAGCTATCAAAAAAGCTAATGGCATTTGTTGTCGTTTTGAAGATCCAAGAAAAACCATTCCATTACAAAGCGATAGCACTTTAAAAAACCGACAACAAATGTACTGGTACATTGTTGAAACATTAGGTAGAATAGTGCATTTGATGGGGAAACAAGGACTTGCATTTCGTCGAACTTATGAAAAGTGTTTGGAAAACTCAGACCAAAAAGGTAATCCTGGGAACTTTCTTGCATTTGTGCAAGAAATAGCTTGCCATAACGCTGAACTTAATGCATATATACAAACACCATTACGCAAAAATGTTAGCTACCTTGGTCCAAGAGTTAAATGAATTAATTGATATAATTGGAAAGAAATGTATACAAGAGCGGCTTATTAATGAAATCAAAGCTGCAAATTACCATTCAATTTCGGCAGACGAGGTAACAACTGCAAATCAACAAATTCTATCAGTATGTATGTGATACGTAAACGGAGAAAAAGAAATTAGAGAAGTGTTTCTTGACTTTTTGAATCTTGACAGGATAACAGGCAAACATACTGCGGAAAGCTTGATGAAATTTTATAGCGAAAGTGGAATTGATCTTAGTTCTTGTTACGATGTCAGTGTTAGTCAGTGTTACGATGGCGCACCAAACATGCAATCTGTAAAAAAAGGTGTTGCCAGCTATATTTTGAAAAGATCACCAAAAGCAATTGTAACACATTGTAGCTCACATAATTTGAATTTATCAATTGCTGCAACATCAAAAATAGCAATGGTTGATAACATTTTGTATCAATAGTTATTATGTACATTTTTGTAGAATTAACGATTCCAAGAATCACTATGAGACAGGCCTACAGAATCACTATGAGACAGGCCTACAGAATCACTATTATACAGGCCTAGAGAAATAACGTTCCTGCAGAAAGTTCCCATGAATATTATAAACGGGCCTTGATTATACCTTTTCTTGACACCATTATTTCAGAAATCAAAATACGATTCTAAAAGACAAATTGCATTGCTGCTAAGGTTTTATGCTTGGTTCCCTCGATAATTTGCAGTGAGGAGATAACTGCTTTCCAGGAGTTAGTTGAAATGTGTAAAAGTGATCTTCCAATCTCAGAAGCAGTACATCAAGAACTCATGTTTTAGAAAAGAAAATGGCCTGTTATTAAACCTGAAAATAGGCCTAATACTTTAGCTAAAGCTAGTAAAATCTGCGATGAAAATCAATATCCTTATCTCTTTGAGCTTCTAAAGATCATATGTACACTATCCGTAACGTCCGCAGAATGTGAGCACAGCTTTTCGGCAATGCTAATTTTGTTATAAATTTACAGCGCTGAGTCAAATTTGTTTAATTTGTTTTATTAAATTATGGCTTAATATAAGCTTTACAGTATTTTTTATAAAATAAAAATATAAAGGCAAAAATATATTGACCGGAGCCAAAATAAAGTACAAAAATAAATTTATTATTAAATGTAAAACTGCAAATTAGATTGTCTAATTTGCAGTTTTACATTTCTAGGTATGGCAAATTATTGGTCCTACTGATAAGCTATCTGCTTTCAATATAGTCTTAACATAGCATTAAATATTTTAGGTAGTTGTGTGTGGTGTTTGACTTCCGCTAATAAAGTTTACATATTTTTGCAAATATTTCCGTACGGTTTCGTCAAAAATGTAATAACCTGTTGACACAATTTTTTAATAAATTAATCGGTTCGTACTATTTCAGTAAAGGTGAATTTCAAGATTGCATAGATTTTACAGTTTTATGAAGCTTTCTGTTTTTGATAAGATTTTACTCTCATTTTACACCTCACACATACATTTAGTTTGTCCAAAATAGATATAAATTAGTTTGAAAAAATAAAAAACTTGCGGAGAAATATAAACATAAAATACGGTGAAGTCTTGTTTTAACGTAAAATACTATTTAAAACACAGTAAAAACACGAAATGACGATTTTATGAAAGAAAACCGCTTAGCCTACTGTAAAAATACCTCGTAATAATAACACCGAAAAAATGGTACCCAGATTCGTAGTCAACTTCTTTCTATCGATTAGATAATCAAACTCTTTTTACTGCATATTCCCCGCAATCTCAAAGATAATTAATCGAGATAATTAAAGCTAATCTGTAACAGTTGTTTCAATATTGAATCATATGCTTTTATGTTTTTAAAAATATGTGACTATGAAAATAGCCGTTATTCAAAAATTTGATAATCTTTATTTCAGCGAAGTGAAGCTTTTTTCATTTCATTTCTCAGTATTCGCACTGCTCCATTATTGTGTTAGTTTCTATAAAAATATTTAAAAAATGAAATAGTAAAAAAGTTTTTTTACTTGCTAAAACTATAAAAAATATTTATTACTTTTTTGTCTGCAGACTTTTTCTTGTATTTACAGCTATTGCAACACCATACATTCGATCTTGGCACTGATTTTAAAGATATACATTTAAAATGAAACCAGTTATCACATGAATCACAGCCTACCATTGTATCACCATTTTCTGACCTTTTAGATTTACAAATACAAAACACATTATCATCTTCATTGATAGTTTAATTTAATATTAAGGCGGGCAACTTCATTCCGGATTCAACTTCTCTTGTTACTAATTCCCTCAAAATAAACATATTCTAAAAAATATCACATTTATTAAACACGTATTGAACCTGACAGCAGATAAAAAATATTTCAAAAAATATCATATTTATTAAACACAGATTCGATAAAACTGCTGTCAGGTTCAATAGGTAAAACTATAAACTCACTGGGTGTTCATATCATAAAATCACAATAACTAACTCAGTAACTCTCATTTCAAGCTAAACCTGGAAAAAATATTTGTAAAAAATATTTCCTATCTGCGTTTACACCAACATAAAAAACATCTTTCAATATTTCTTCGTTCAAAGATTTATGCTTTAAAATATAAGGACATTTAATTTTTAAAAAAGTTTACAAAACAAGAGTTTTTAAGTGTTAAATTATTATACTCAAATGCTCAACAGACACTTACCCAGCCTTATGATTAGGAGATGTGATTCTATATGAACGTCGAACATCACATTTTAAGAACATGTTATCTTGACTTATTTTAATGTGAACAACAGTTGGTACCCAACCTTCTTTAAAGGACTTCCAAGCCTCTAATGACTTGTAGTTTTCCATAGCTTCTGCAAATGATGCCTAAACTATGTTGAAATTTAAAAATAAGCGTAAGCAAACATAAATATTCACAAAGCAAAAATAAATATTCACAAAGCAAATATAAATATTTACAACATCAGCCAATCTAACTAATAGATGTTGGAATTAATTTGACTTTTAAACGGCTATTTAGAAATATTCCTTACATGGAGTCTTAGTCAGGTAATGATAAAGATTATAATAACTTAAAGAAGGCCATTGATTCGGATCTTCTGTCCAAGAATCGGCTGGATACTTATATGGACACTTGTCCAATTTTAAAACATTAAAAATGCTATGTTCTGTCTTCCTTTTTTTTTAACAAAAATAATTTAAAAAAGTAAATTAACAGATAAACTAATCACCTAAAAAACTTTTTGCTGCTTCTTTTGATAAACTTTCAAAATAATTGAAAGACATTATAATAACTTTACGAGCGTTTTCTTATCTTTACGTACCCAGCTACCACAAAACGTTCAAGTACGTTCGACGAACGTTGTGAACGTTCAAACACGTTTCATGAACGTTCTTAAACGTTTGCACCGTTTGTTAAACGTTTTGTGTAAGCTAGGTATAAGATATAATAATTTGTTTTCACTCATTTCAATATGGTTCCTTTTATTGCGCAATTAAGTCACGTGATTCCGACTAGATGGGTGGGTTTCAAATAAATTAACTTTTTTTTCAAAATCATTATTAACTGTTTTTTTTCCGGATAACTTAGATTTGGCAATAAATAATAGTGTGCCACAATTTGAAAGTCTTTTAGGAAGACTTAGTGATTAACTTATTGCATACCACAAAAAAAATTTAGAAAGATAAGATAATACTTTTTTTAAATTCCAATCCCAAACATTAAGTTTGTCGTATGAAATATACGCGTATTGCCAGCTTGTCTTTCGATATTCATTTTTTTCGCGTAGCGTCTTTCGTATAACATTCGTTTCCTTACAGTAATCTTCATATACGAAAATGTTTTTACCTTTTAATTTGGAAAAGTTATTGAGAATTTTAGTTTTATTTTAAAATCCAGAAGTTTTAGGAGTATTGTTCTATGTTTGTTGTAAACTACTTTGCCTATTCTATGTGAACTTTCGATGCTTACACTTTTGACTCCCAATATGTCATTGAATATTTCTTTTGCCTTTTTTCAAATTCACCCCAGCTTTCATTGTCATTTTCAGGAACACCATCGATTCTTAGAATATTACGCCTTGACATATCCTGAATCCCTCTGAGTTTGTTATTTATTTTTATAAGTTCATTGTTGTTATTTTGTATTTTGATGTTTCGCAGATTTTCTTTTGCAAGACAATCAATGGCGGTTTTATTTTTTATTGAAAAGATCTTCATGAAAATTTAAACTTTCTTTGATTTATTTTGGTTGAGTTTTGAAAGATGTTTAGGTGGTACATAGCTATATAAAACTGAAAAAATCAATTTTTGAAAACTATACTTATTTTATTCAAAATTTACTCTAGATTCTATTTATCGTAATATCTTTTAATAAAACCCTCTGTAAAGGCTTAAAAATTTGAATTTTATACTAGTACTTTATTTTAAAATCATAGCAACGCCCTTAGCAACAAAATTTTACCCTGACATTAACCCTATAAAAAGTAGTTTATTTTATTGATTTTGTATTTATTATCCTTTATAAAAACGTAGTGTGTATGTAGCTTTAAATAAAATTATTATATAATGACTAAACAATATAATTTCAAACTACTAATCAACCACGTTTGTTAGTTTTAGAGAAATAGTATTTCTTAAGAACTATTTTTTCTTGGTATAATATTTTTATATGGGTTCTTCTAAAAGAAGAGAAAAAAAAGATCGTCGGTTCGAAAGTATTGGGGACGTAAAAAATCAATAGATATATCTTCTTCAGAAACAGGGTCGTCTCTAGATGTAAACAAAACATCAACACAAATAACAGCACCACTCATCATATCCGCCTTAGCATCAGCCAGGAAGCTGCAATCAGATTCGTCAATTATAAAAGAAACTGAAACTGTAGATGACATTGAATGTTATGTGTTAATTAACACAGATATATTGCAAACAATTGTTAATTATGTCCCAGTTGTCAATCAAAAGTGTGTCTTGCTCATGATATTAAATCTAAAAAAGGGTTGCCACATTTATTTGTTTTGCATTGTGTTGTATGTAAATAGTCAAAAAACTTGTATAGCTCTAAAGAGATTGCCAATCCTGATTCAAAGAGAGGAAGAAAATCAACTGTAGCTTTTCGAGAGATTGGTAAAGGACATAGTGCCATAGAGACATTTTGTAATGTCATGATAATTCCACCACCAATGAGTTTATCATCGTAAAATGATATTGTAGAAAAAATGCACACTGCTTATTTAAAAGCTTGTTCTGAAACAATGTCTGTGGCATCTCTGCATTGTGTTGACAATAGTTTTGCAGGTGATGCATTATTTAACAATGAAGGGAATGAAATAAAAAATGTAACTGTTAGTGTTGACGGAACTTGGCAGCGTCGCGGATTCTCTTCATTAAATGGTGTTGATACTTTAATTTCTAACAATAAATGCATTGACACACAAACCTTAGCTAAAATATGTAAACCTTGTAAATGTTGGGAGTCCAAGAAAGGATCCCCAGAGTACAGTGAATGGTTTGTATCTCATACCTGCTCAATTAATCATTTTGGTAGTTCTGGAGCAATGGAATCTGTCGGAGTGCTTGAAATGTTTAATCGTTCTCTTTCAAAATACAATTTACGCTATATAAAGTATCGAGGTGATAGAGATAGCAAATCTTATAAAGCTATTGTAGATGCTAATCCTTATCCAGGTTATAAAATTGAAAAGACTGAGTGTGTCGGACAGGTGTAAAAACGAGTTGGTGCACGGTTAAGAGCACTTAAGGTTTCATATAAAAGAAAGTTGCTGAGTGATGGCAAAGAAGAAATTGGCAGGTAAAGGTAGAATGACTGACAAAGTTATGAACAGTCTTCAAAATTATTATGGAATATGCATAGGACAGAACAAAAGTTATCTTTATGGTATGAAAAAATCAATTGCAGCACTAATCCATCACTGTTCAGAAAACAATAATGATGACGACCGGCACATATAGTGCCCAAGGGATAACAACACTTGGTGTAAATATCTATTAGATAAACTAATGAAAACATCTAAATATAAAAAATCAATAAACTTACCAAAAGCTGTGAGTGAATTTATTAAACCAATTTTCTCGTGGAAGGATTTAGGTGCTGACAGTTTACTTGAGCGATGTCTAGATGGAGAAACACAAAATGCAAATGAATGGCTAAATAACCTTGAGTGGATGCGAGCCCAAAAAAATATTTATGTTGGTCAGACCATTAGTGACATAGCAGTTGCATCAGCTGTTTTGACATTTAATGATGGAGGAATTGTAATTTTGTCAGTTTTAAAAAACTTAAACGTCTCTGTAGAAGTTTTTGCAACTCGCGGTTTAAATCAGAAAAAAAAAACACGCATTCAGAAAATGAACATTAAAGGTTTATTGACAAAGATAAAAAACAAGGAGAGAGATTGAGAGCAACTAGAAAAGGTTTTGATGACAAAATTAAGAACAAAGAAAGTTTATAGACTAGGAGAATTTTAAATTTAATATTTGTTTTTTGACTTTTGATTTTCTCCACTCAAGATTTTTGGGTCTTTGGAAAGAATTCTGAAATAAGTACTTGAGCTTTCTATCAAATTTGGACTTTAATTTTATATTATTCAATTTTTGTCTTATTTATTGTATACATCTGCGGTGGAGTAGTGTGAAGTAAATATTTTGAGAACCATTTTATTTTTAATTTCAGCACATAAAGTATAGAATTAACTTTGTGAAAGTTTCAGATGCTAACTCTTTTTCGTTTTTTAGTAATCTTTGCCAGAATATAGTTCCATTTTAGCTAAAATTGGCTTTAATTAGTCCTAACTAGATACTTAATTTCTTCTTTATTTAATATCATTTCAAATGTCCAATAACAATTCAGAAACATAAAATATCAAAAAAATACTATAATAAACTAATTCGTTTATTTACCTTTGTACCACCCTAAGTTCAACTCTGTCTGATCGATCATTTAACATTTTTGAGTTGAATTTTGAGAACTATGTTTATAAAAGTATTTTCTTGTTGCTTAAGCATTTCTTCCCTCTCCATCTTAATCTTTTGTAACATATCCGTTCTTAAAGCAGCAAAAAAAGCGTACGTTCACTTCAGCGTTTATTTACACTTGATTTAATTTATTTGATTCGTTTAAACTTACATTTATATTTGATAAATATAAACTTAAATGAGGTCAAACTCGTAACTGACAAGTTACTAGTTTGATCTCATTTAATTTTTAATTTGAATAGAGCTGTTTAAGGGTTTCCGAAGAAAACCCTAAAACAGAATCACGGGCCGTGTATACTACATATTATTATAGATAATCCACGAAAGATTACAGACAGAAGACTATGAGAGATAAGCGATAGCTCGTTGCAAGTATTCGAAGAATGTAATTTTTTTAAAAATCGCTGAAGACAAAGATCGTTTTTGTTTGTTATCTTTTAGACTATTTTTTTTTAAAGAAGCTTTTATCAAATCACCATAAAGATATCTATTTTTTGGTCATATAGGATAGGAAGGTGTAAGGGATAAGGCTCAAAACAAATAAATCCAACGATTACAAGAAGACAATCCACAAATTGTTAAGTTATAAACAAATTTTAACAAAATAAATATTTTCTAAAACGTTGGGCTTTTTAAGCAAAAATATATATATAAAAATATATTTGAAGACTCAGGACAAGAGAATCTACTCAGTACCAAACCGTCATTTATATAACGACAAGTAAAAACTTTAACCCACTAAAAAGGACTACAATTTTACTAAATTATAATCAAAAATATTATCCAGAAAGAAAAATATCAAATTGTATAACTATATATAATGTACAAACGATAGAATTAAACATTTAACGTTTCGTAGAATTTGAATCTGAAAGCGAAAACTAATTTTTAAGTGTTTAAAATAAGACTAATTATTTTTGATTATTTGTTCAATGTAAAATGAATTTACAAATTCATATGTATATTCCATTTTTTTATTGAAAAAAAACAAGAGAAATATGCAACTAATGTACACTAAAAGAAATTTTTAAAAAAAATCTGCATTAATGTAGAAAAAATTCATTGCACAAAAACTGGGAGGAATTTCCCGTTTATTAAAAAAATATATGCAAATATATGCAAGCAAATTAACTTTTTTCTTGCACAACCTCTTCCTCTGGAATGTCGATAGCTAAAGCTTGAACAATCCATGGATCACATTTTGAACCTTCCCTAAATTCCTCCATCGTTAGTTGACCATCAAAATTCTAAAGCACAAAGAACATTTTATTATTATATCAAGCAAAAAATTTCATTTTATTAAAAATTATTTAAAACAGATACACAAATGCAAAAACTTAATGTTATAAGTTTCTCTGTTTTACGGTTTTAGTACTTAAGACTTTAAATACCTTAAAGACTTTAAATAATTTAAGTTTTTAAATACCGCTTTTTTGGGG